>NC_071295.1:1540151-1843181 GCF_027563975.2 Plodia interpunctella
TTTCCCGAAGCGCGTATTGCAAACGGGTAAACGGGTTTATGGACTTCTGTTGCTCGCCGATGTGCGTTTTGGGCGTATTTCCAAGCGATATGTGATATCTTTATTTTTCGTAGAACCTTGATCCCCTTTGAATTTATTTAAAAAGCTCATTTCTTTTTGGTTCCATTGTTTTGTTTTGAAAATATTGATAAAGTCGCAAGAATCTAAAAAGAGAATCGGATTGCATTAAGAACTGCTGGGTTTTTTAATCTATAGATTTTGTCAGACCAGTTTTCGTCTTTTTTTTACAAATATTAGTGGCCAGTATGAAGATATTATTAATAGAAATAAAAATAAAAATGAACAAAGATATTGGTGTTTAAATTATGTGAGGGACAACAATTATACGGAATTTTACGGTCACTTCATTTAAACTATACCGTGCAAATCTCGCTTTTTCATCCGAATTATGTACGGGGACAACACGCCCCGATAATTTCAGGACACAAAGACACGTTTGCGAATCTCACTGGTGAATGACCGGTCATTTTGAATATAATGTACGGATTATGTAGGGTTTCCATTTCATTTCGACGGATCATTATTATTTTTTATACGTTTCTTTTTGTGTGTTATTTATTTATTATGTAAAGCGAGTTATACACAGGGACATGGCCTTACAAACCAAGGCAATGAGATACAGAATTAGAGGTGACAATGTCAAATAAATGCAAATGTAAAGCAATAAATACGAATGTTAATTCCATACTGTTTTGTTTGCTTACATTTCAATTACAACGATTTTATATAGATTTATTATAGACTACGGACTACGCACAACGGCTGGGTAAGGCTCAGGTGAGAGAGAGATAGCCTAAGGAAAAATCTTCTTAGGTTTAAAGATCTTTATTGACTCATAAAGAATACAAATATTCACTTATAATGAGTCTTAAACTAATTATAAATAATATGTCACAACTTATTAAACGCTTAAAACGTTGTAGATTTGAAAAAGGAAAATGTAAAACAATTAAAAATAATATTTACAATATTTTGCTGTAAATATATTGTTTTAGCCTTACTTTAAACAAAGGCAAAGTTTTAATATCTTTAGGTAAGTCATTGAACATTTTTGCCCCTTCATATAATAAAAAAATCTTTCACTGCTTTTATAATGAAATTCGAAATTCGAAAATGTAATCGCCACGACTTTATCAAAATATGCTTAAATTATGACGTGAAATTATTTATTCCCAATTTACATCACAAAGGTTCTTCATTAATAACTGTAATTAATTTTAATTATGACAAACAATGGGAATTAATTTCGTTAACGTTCGTGTAATATGCAGTTAAATTTTATTGTAGTCAATAGAGATGGATCATTATCTATTTGTTTTGTATGACAACACGATGTGTGTATTGAATATTACCCCGTTTGTTTAGACAGGTGTCTAATAAGAAAGGAAGATTTGAACGACCACGTATGGTCTGTATAGACCATACGTGGTCGTTCAAATCAAATTGGACCTTATGGCGGCTAGCACTTAGGTCTTTATTGCCGTTATTCCAATACAAAACAACGGCAATAAAGACCTAAGTGCTAGCCGCCATAAGGTCCTTTTTGATTTGAACTACCACATATGTCTTTTTATAAAATATATATTTCATTAACATCTTTGCACATCACAAATTAATTATGGAATTTATGATGTATGCAAGATCTGCTTACTTTATATTGATATTTTAAGTGTTACTTGATGATATGCGTGCATAGGCATATCAGTCCAGTTTGCATTTCACTTCTCACCATCGAAGCGAACCAATCACATTGCGTTGTGTCGCAACGCTGTGTGATTGGTTCGTTGCGTCTCACTTCGAATCGACCATCGAGTCGATTCGGGATCGAGATGTTAGTAGCAAAATCGTACTACGCATACTGATGGTCGGACATCTAAGTATGCCAAAGATAGTGTGAAGAGAGGGAAAATAAAGTAGAAAACTTTACCCTGGGTGAAGCTTATAAAAATAATATTCAGATCAAAGAGATGTTGATTTTTAAAATGTATATTTTAATGAGAAGGCATGTCACATTTATATCAGTTTAAGTAAGCAATGCCGCGATTTTGAAGCGAAGGAAGTTTGGTGACTTGGAGTCGTGTTAGGTAAATTTTTGTGCCGTTTGCTGTTGAGACGATGGGCCCATGTGGTCCTGAGGCAAAATCATTTTTGACTGAGATTTCAGCGCGTCTCCGTTAGGTAACGGGCGATCCAAGGGCGGGCAGTTACTTGGCATAGAGGATTGCCATAGCGGTTCAGAGGGGTAAAGCTGCCAGCCTTCTTGGAACCCTTCGGAAGCGGCGACGAGCTGGAATCTCTTTATTATTTATGATTATAAATTTTGTAAAAAAAATATGTTTTATAAAAATAAAAAATATTTATGTGCCAGTAAGTTAATGAATAGATAAAGATCTGTCTCGCATGTAATTGCAACAGTTGTAAGTTAGACTAACCAGCGATGTAATCTAGAATCTAGATTGTTCATTTCAGGCTCTCAAGCTAAGCAGACTTTCCCCAGACAGCGCTCAGACAAATTATAGTTTAACTGCTCCTACTTCTTGTGTTTTCAGACGCGTTGCAGCGCCAACGGTCGACGGGGAATTGCTTTCACATATTTCACACTGGCAACATTTCACAGATAACTCGGCTTCGCTTTTTGAATCTTGAATAATTTTTTTTGTCGTCTGTGGAATGTTGCTGGCTGATTGCAATGGCGTAAGATGATGAATAATACACTCTGAATTCAAATTAGTTTGCATTACACTAATGTACATAAAATTAATTTGAATTTAGTACAAAATCTATTGTTACAAAATGCGTAAGCAATGCGTAAAGTTTAGAAATATGCGATTTAAATATTAATATTTTATTTACTAAAATGTAAGATAACATTTTTCTTTTAAATTTAATTCTAAATTTCAGTCATTGTGACAGCACAGTAGGAGTTTGCCACGACGACGATTAGTACTTGCTCTATTTTTTATTTTAGTTTTTTTTTGTTAAAAAGTAATAATCGTGCCAGTGATTGACGCTGCTACTTGTGCTGCCACAAATAAAAATGAAATAAACGTACATGGCACGCTAGTCGTTGATTTGAAGCACCACGATCATCGTCTCGCTCATCACCTTTATTTCTATAGCAATACAGTCGTCTTTTCACTGCCCAACTTATTGTATCCGAAGACGTTTGAAAATAAAAATAAAAACGTTATTCGAAAAAGGAATGGAGGAACGATTGATGCGTTTTTTTGCGGTGTGATAGAGCGAGAGGATGATGCCTGTAGCTGCCAATGATAAATGTTTTATTTTGTATTATACGCTTTGTCACTGGCAGCTACAGATTTAAACGATCCCTGATGAAACCGAGGCACTTAAACGCTTAAATAAACACAATAATGAAATAAATCTATAATTTTCTGCTTTACTATACCTACTCAAACGACAATGTTTCTTTCATAATTTCATGAAGTTATTTTGGCATTAAACATTTTTATTATACTTAATAAAAATAAAATGGTAGATAAATTTACGTGGGAATGCTTAATTACTTCGTTGCTTGTATTAAACCGCTTTTTAGATTTAATAACTTGGAATTCGCAACTTCTGATGTAGTGGGTATATTCTCTGGAAGTTCAAAGAAACTTTTTAATGAAATTTTAAGGCCTCTTATTGATCAAAGATGCTTTTATAAACATTTGTTTGCGAAAAGGGACTTGATGAGGGTCAAGGGATTAAGTCTGAACAAAATATTTTTAAAATGCACTCACTACGTTGTTAATTCCATTTTCCCTTTTACAATTCGCTTAAAAAACATAAAACATTCCTTGTTCAAAATAATTCCACAATTTAAAAAAAAGAAAATAAATAATTTTAATGTTGGCAAATACCTATTATTTATCTATTTTACAAAACAACGTTCCATTTTTAAATTTAATCACAGTCCGAATCGTTTGCTGCAAAGAGGCATAAGAATCTAGCTCATGCAGTATCATCATTATAATTTTCTTTGTTAGTGCTGACGAGGGTTTTGACGGGACGTACCAGACTAACGTGGTGGTCAGAAACAACGGCAGTTGTCTGTACGTGCCTCCGGGCATTTTCAAGAGCACATGCAAGATAGACATCACGTGGTTCCCCTTCGACGACCAACACTGTGACATGAAGTTTGGTAGTTGGACCTACGATGGCAATCAGGTACAGGAATATCGATGTTAGCTGCTGGTACATGGTGTTTGTTTTTCTTTTATGAGCCGTATAGAATACAGGCTGGTTGTAGCAATTATGTTCAAAGATTAAAAAGAAGCAATTTTAAATGTTGTGTTCCATTTAATGTTTGAAAATAATTGCTGCTGCTATTACGAATATTTGATATTCATTCATACGATTCATAAAATGCTTTTTCGCAATTTTCAATTTTCATTCGCAATACCAACACGTGTTAGTAATATATGTTTATATAACATGTAAAATTTGTTAGTGCTTTAAATTGGATCAAGTTTTCAACTTCGATATGCAAAGTGCTTCCTTATTTTATGAGCTTCGTATACTTATTCCATAACTATATCATATTGTCTTCATTATATATTACTAACAAGTGTATACATAAATCATGTATTGTCATTCATTCATTCATTCATACATCATCATTTTAAAACCAAACATGTAACAGCAGTTATATAAAAAAAGGTTACGGCTAGAACACAAGGGAACCATGTGAGAAACCAACGGATATTACATTCCCTACGTTTTGTATGTACTATTTTGCATGGCGCAAAACGAAAATGTTTATAACACGAGACACGACGCACATTCTATGGAAAACACCGCCATACGGAACTTTATCTTATGTTATGAATTCGAAAGCCTAATTTTCGTTATTTAGAAACTAGTGGCATGAAAATCCTTTTGTGGCATTAATTTCGTTAAACAATTTGATATGTAAATATCTAGTTTTACAACGCGTATTTTAGACAAACTTGATGTTTACAAGGTTATAAACTACCTATATTTTTCAATTTGGTTAAGCTTCATGCAATTCACGATATCCCGATTATGTTGTCGATTAAAGAATAAATGTGGAAACAAGACCAATTATTGCGTCAAATTTGCTTTATTAATTCTCACAAAAATTATATTTTGTTGTTGTTTCTTTAGAATTCTTCAAATTTTTGACGACTTCTGTGGCCTAATGGTCATGCCGGACTACTGGAGGTCCCGGTTCGACCCCCGGTCCGGTCTAGTTTGAAAACGATATTTTACTAATCAACCTGGGTCTTGGACGTTCAACTATGCATGTATATATTATGATACATAGTATCGTTGAATTAAATTGCAAACTTACATTCGGGCTCTCTTCTTCTTAAACATCTCAATCTGCTTGTACATTCTGATATAAGTATAACCCATGGTTTCATTCATTTTATTCTATACTCAAGTTTATATACAGAAATAAATAACGTAACACGTAGAAAACAAACGCATAATTTTGCAATTTAATCATAATTTATACGCAACCCTTCGTCTGCTAAAAAGATTTATGAGTTAGAATCAAAACTGCTGACTCAGTCGACGTCATAAGATCTTAGACTGATGTCTGCGTTTCGTCTTCTGACTTGGCAACATTAACAGAATGTACCGAATATTCTATCTTATTTTATCTTAAATATTCGGTTATATCACAGGGATTGACTGAATTGTGTGAAGGTTTTGTGTTGATGAAAACAATGCATGTCGTGAGTTATGCATGATAATGTAAACATTTCACTTAATAATAAAATATTTAATAATAAAATATTACAACTTTGTGATTAATTCAACGAAAAATGTGAATATGCTATAACTTTTTGGAAATACATTAATTTAATGTGCCTTATATGAGGGTATGTTAGTAACAAAAGTGATTCTTCGGTCGACATCGACACTATTTTTCGTGACGAGTGTTCTGAGATGCTACACAGCACTTACCACTTCCACTCAATCAACAAAGAAATTAATCAAAATATATTACAATTTACAATGATCAATTTATCTTCATCGTTTTACACGTAAATTTACATAGAAACGTCAATGTAATTACAACTTATTCCTTTGACACACAGTTGCAAGAATCTCATAAAACTAATTACCTAGTTGGTACGAGGTATGTACGCATATTAATCAAACTACTTGAAACCGTTTCTAAAGTTAATCTTCTACATATTGTTTTTAATGAATTTTGTTGTGCAAAAGATACTATTTTTATAGCTGTTTCGTAGGTAAATGGAAGCAAAAACATGACTAAACCACAAGAACCTGTGGTGGGTCTAGAATATATTTTGATTTAGTAGTTTGTTTTGTTTGCCGCCATTCGAATATTTGTACTTGTGATCACAGATATTTGTCTGCGGTTTTGGGTTTGCTGTGCCCAATTCTGTGTTTGTGTGCCCATCGAACCCGCTTAGCGCTTAGTGCTTAGTGTGGATCGTTGAGTGATGGCCATTAAAAAATTGCTGGCGTAAGGTGACACGAATCTATTCTATAATTCAATATAAAATGTTCTGTAGTTTCGAAATATATATGTTAACATAAGTCCACAATTAAAAAAGAAATATCGTAATTTTTAAACACTAATTTCTTTTATAGAAATAGATTCGTGTATCCTCCACAAAGTTGCTGATATCGAATATTATATTGCATGAAACTAGTCTTAGATTCATGATTGAATAAACTTCCAACCGGTTCCGTATGGCGGAGAACTTTTTCTCTTAAACTTGGCATGTTCTCGCATCTTACTTCGATCGTAGTTTCTTCTATCCTGCACTTTACCCGGGTCTCACATTTCCCTTTCTTTCAGTATATGTATATCACTTGGTCGTTTAAAGGAATTGGAAATTGTGATGCTTTCGGATTGTACAAATTCGGAATTCGTACAAAAGTACACACAGAAAATGAATAAAGACTGGTTTCAAAGATTTTTGAATGTTCTGTTGCCATACTTAGCACCGACTCTCTCTCACCTTCGCGTGTTCTCTGTTGTATTCGGAGCTGTGACGCCTGAAAGCCATAATTTGGAAGATTTTGCTATGTTTTTACAAACGGCCAGGCGGGCTATTGTCAACCCTCTTTGAGAATGCTATCGTTGCCTTTCAGCTGCTAATGCTTTGTGTCCCTAAGTCGCCTTGTACGACATCCACGCGATGATATAGAGTGTTCCTATTCTAGGGCGGAACCACCCGCCGCATAATAAATAGGAATCACGCTCGGAACTGACTAAATTCCATACATTAAAAGTGATGATAACTTTATCTTTGAAAATAAGCACTCGTTCAGTGCTAATAAGGACTGCAATGTAACACTTTTTGATATCTATATTGAAAGGTTATAATAGTAAATACTTAATCAATCAGTGTAACAAACAATCGGAGAGATTTGAGTTTTGAATACACAAACTTAGACCATTGGATAACTTCGAAACTTTAGCACATTTAGACTTTTCGGGATGAACAATACGACCAATTGCTTTAAACGACCAAATTGTATGTATCGCCACCCGAGAATTTAGTCATATTTATGAAGTCAGATAGGCATGGATTGAAAAGCATGGTTCCTATTTAAGTGTTGCATTTTCGTATGGATTTTCACTAACATTTGCTCGCAGTTGGATCTGGTGCTCAAAGATGAGGCGGGCGGGGATCTATCAGACTTCATTACAAATGGAGAATGGTATCTGATAGGTATGTACTTTGTTTTGATTTTAGGTTAATTTTAATTTTTCCTATCAATCCTTTTCTAGTGTTTCACTATCGGTTTTCTAGTTTTACCTTCCTTTCAATTACTTTACAAATACCTATGTATTTTAAAACTAGCTATAGCTCATAGCTCTCCCATGCTAATAGATATTTAGATCCCAAATTCATTCTATCCATTCTAAATTCATCATACATTTCATGAAAATCGGCCCAGCGGTTAAGCTATGAAACCGAGATAGATCGCGTCTATAATATTAGTATAACAAGATTAGTCAAATAACCCACATGCGAGTATACCAGCAAGTTCAAAATCATTGAAGTTGTCGCCATGATGAACGCCGAAATCGGTCGTACATCATTATTATTTGACGACCTCGGTGGCGCAGTGGTAAGGTTCTTGCCACTGAACCCAGAGGTCCCGGGTTCGATCACCAGTCGGGTCATGATTGAAAATGATCTTTTTCTGATTGGCCCGGGTCTTGGATGTTTATGTATATATGTATTTGTTATAAAATATAGTACCGTTGAGTTAGTATCCCATAACACAAGTCTCGAACTTATTTTGGGGCTAGCTCAATCTGTGTGATTTGTCCTAATATATTTATATTTATTTATCATCAATATTACTACTATTCAATATCATTATTCAACTACATATACCTTATCTAGTTCACCAAAGTTCACACTATTTCTCGAGAACGCGTAAATTTCTTTCTCATATTTCCCAGTTGCTTCTGAAGTCGTTAAGCATCGTAGCCAGTGTCCGGTAGAGGACACTAATAATTCCTCCCTATATATTTGTGTCTAAACCAGGAATGCCAGGCAAGAAGAATACGATAACGTACGCTTGCTGTCCGGAGCCTTACGTGGACGTGACCTTCACCATCATGATCAGAAGGCGGACGCTGTACTACTTCTTCAATCTCATCGTCCCCTGCGTGCTCATCTCCTCCATGGCCCTACTGGGGTTCACGCTGCCCCCTGACTCTGGAGAGAAACTTACCCTTGGTTAGTAGCCTTTTACATGATTAAATTATTTTAATATCAGGAATAGTAATTATAATCTAAGCGTGCAAATACTGGCTGAATAAGTGGAATTTTAGCGCAAGGAGAAGCCGAGAGCTATAATAAGGATGATTATGTAATGATCAATGGACGCGCGACTGAGATAGTTTCCTGGTGGTGAATGTAGTGATGATCACACTAATGTATAAACTAAAACTTTACTATGATGCTGTAATGTTAAAAGCAAGTGTGTTGAAGAATGTATTTGCTTCGTTTTTCTGTCTAAAAAATTAGGTTTAGAAATAGATTTGTTCGATATAATCAGATTAAAAAATATTAAAGATTAAACGATTGAAAAGTAAGGATCTGTGAAAGGAAATTGTATTGGATTGAAGTGTATTGAAAATATTGTGTAATATATTAAAACGAAAATAGTAAAAGTTTAGTAAAAGAACCGGCTGGTGTCAACAGGTGTGACGATATTGCTATCGCTGACTGTGTTTCTGAACCTGGTCGCTGAAAAACTACCTTCATCATCGGACGCCGTCCCCCTGATAGGTACAGCATTAGGAGACAAGCGTGAGAACGAGACGCACGATGCTTCCAAATTAGATTACCTTTTTAATGTATTAAGAAGCGTGGCATGACAAAAATTACTAACCTGTTATACAATATTACAAATATTATTTATAGATATATTATGTATAGATATAATTGTACCATGTTTATGTTTAATGCGATAAAGAAATTCATTCATTCAAAATAACACTTCTAATAAACTTTGAAGATAGAAAAGATCAGGAGATCTTAGAAGCCAAAAAGCTGTTTTATAAAATGAAGAGCCTCTTGCTGAATAACACTTCGTGATCTAATTCGCTTAATTAAGTACTGATAGAATGGAATTCCGCTGAAATTTGTGCGAGAGACCATTAATATTTGATTTTCCAACTGACAAGCTTGTCGATTTTATATATTCCTCTTCCCCCCGGACCGCCGTACGGTGTACTCGTGTTTTAGACCTTTAATAACTTAAAAAAAGAGTATAATTTAAATTTCTACAAAAATAAATCAGTGCAAAAAAAATAGGAGAGCATAAGCCACAAGAAGTCTAAACATCTCTGCGCGCACACAAGGAAGAATCATACGCGGCCGACCCACCTTTACTCCATCTGCATATCGGTACGTGTGCATGTTATCATCTCTGTTGGACAACAGTAAAACCGTATTAGCTACGCTTCTGCCGTCCTGCTTGCACACGCATCAACGAAGTTAAGACACCGCCTACCATATCAGTGCTAACTACTAGCGCTACTTGCGGCGGTATATCCTTCTCACCTGTGCATCGCGAGGACCCGCTGCGCCAGCGCATCTGCTGTCTCACTTACACGATCTGGGCGTTGCTGGTATTTTGACGTTGTCCGGCCTTCTTATATCATCTTCTCACTCACCGTATATTCCCGTCTCGCACAACAGCGCTCTTTGTGTTTACGCTGCGTATTTTATGTTGTCCTGGTACTTCGGTTTCTGTTTCGCACCGAGTCAAGAGAATTAATAAGTATGGATACTTCCGACAAAGTAAATACAAGCTTAGATAAATCCTTCTCAGATCCAGAAATTAATCGTGTTGGTCTGCAACCTAAAGGTACACCTCCGAATTTCGTATCGGTCAGAAATAAAAGACCGCGGGAAGATGACTATAGTAACGAATTTTCCCGGCTACGAGAAGAGATGCATAACATGTTTCAGGACATGATGAAGACACAGGCGCAAGAATTCGCAAGGAGTGCTGCCGCCTTGCAAGTCATCCAAAGCTCTAACAACAACATAGAAAGTTCTATTGCATTTCTCATGGCTCAGCATGAAGAATATCAAAAAAGAATTATAACTTTAGAGGAAAAAGCTAAGGAGGACAAAAAATATATTGCAATTTTAGAGGAAAGATTGGAAATAATTCAACAGGACAGCAGGAAAACAAATATAGAAATAAAAAATGTACCAAAAAAGAACAATGAAACAAAAGAAGATTTGGTGGAAATGGTATTAAAGCTCTCAGACTCTGTTGGCTGCAAGATGGAGAGGCCTGTCATTCGGGACATTTACAGAATAAAAGCTAAGAAGAACTCGACAGAAAATACACCTGTCATAGTGGAGTTAAACTCTACCTTGGTGAAGAATGATGTGCTCAGGTCTTGTAAGTCGTACAATATAAAACAGAAGACGAAGCTTTGTGCCCGACACCTGGGCATGCGTACCCAGGAAGACACCCCTATATTTGTATCTGAGCAGCTTACACCCAGAGCAGCTCGACTACATTTTTTGGCTCGCGATCTTGTTAAATCAAAAATCTATAAATACTGCTGGACTGCCTATGGAAGAGTATACTTAAGAAAATATGATAACACCCCCGTTATTAACATAAAGAGCGAGGCACAAATTCAACAGCTAATTACTGATAAATGACTAGTTATAGTCAACTTGTATAATTGCTGTTTTTTTCATATACTCTTGTTATCTAAACTAACAAACAATTTTGTATATCCCTATCTAAGGCTTATTTTTAACATTATTACATTTGTCATTATATATTTATATATGTTCATATATTATATGGATATCACAACAATATCTACACGCTTTTTTGTCATTAATTTAATCCAAGCTTCTATTTTTATGTTTATACTTTACTTTGAATATGGATTTAACATAAGTAATACACAACTAATGAAAATATTGCTACAATTTATGTATTTATTCATAAGCTTAAAGTCTACACTAATTACTGAAATAAATACCTACTACTGTTATTCTTCGCTCTTGCAAAATAAAAGAAAACTATCCTATGATAAAACAACTCCACCTAATTATATAAATAACATAATGAAGTATAAAATCTTTATTCCTGGTGCTCATTATCTAACCAGGGGAAAAAAAATAAATAACAAGTCATTTCAATTCTTGGTGTTCTCACATAGCACTCCAGTTAGATCACAACTCATTTCCAAAATTTCAAAATGGGTGACACAATAAATAGTATAAACGAAACAGACAATTTTCATGTTGCAGATTCGATTCAGTGTGACACTGTGGACCTTCCCAAATACTATCGGGTACAAAAAAGTGACCTCACTGTAATCTCTCAGAATATCCGGAGCGTATACTTTAATTTTGATGATTTTATGGTTAATATGTCATCCTTGAATTTCGAAGCGGATGTTATTATACTTACTGAATCCCATCTCGATGTAAATAAACCTATACCTAAATTAAATAACTATGCATCAAGTCAGACTACGTTACATTTAAATCAGAAGGACGGTGTTGTCGTTTATGCAAAAGAAAAGCTGAATCCAAAATTCAAAGAAGTAAAATTAATGCAAGCGTCATGTTTACAAATCGAGGTTCTTAATCATACGATTCTTGGAATATACCGTTCACCATCTAACAGAAACGTTGATGGTTTTATTAGCTCCCTCTCTGAATACATAACTAGTCTAAATTCAACTTCCAATATAATTATTACTGGTGACATAAATATTAATATTCGACCAAAAGAGAAAGATGACTTGCAAAAAATACAAAATAGACACGCCTATCTAAATACGCTTGCGGCTCATGGTGTTTTGGCTGGACACTTATTCCCTACAAGAGAATTAAGCTGTCTCGATCACTTTATGTTGAGAATGAATAACAAGAAGCACTCGGCATTCGTTGCTATTTTGAACACTACAATTACAGACCATGCTACTACTGTATTATTCATTAGAAAAGTAAAAAATAATGAATCTGTACAAAAAACTACTACTAAAATTCACTTTGACAAAGCTCTAAACTACCTTAAACAGCAAAATGTCTCAAATTTATTATTTTGTGAGGACCCTGATGAAATAACTAGAATTCTTACAGATACTCTTATGAATTCACTGGAGCAAAATACTTCTATCATAAATATTCCTAAGAGTCAACGCTCTATTAAACCCTGGATGACTAAGGGTATTCTTAAATGTATTCAGAATCGCAATAATCTACAAAAACTGTCACGTAATGACCCTGATAGCATTATAAAAAAAACAACTTATACCAGGTATAGAAACTTCTGCAATAAACTTATTAGAAAAGTCAAGAGAAATTATGAAAGGAACTTAATTAATAGCGCAATCAAAAACAATAAACTCTTATGGAAAAATATTAAAACAATAACATATACTAATAATAATAAAAACCTAAAACCAGAATTATTTGACTTAAAGCCTACACCTATTGAATCTGCTAACTATATCAATAACTTTTTTGCAAATATCGGTAATCAAATCGCAAACCATATACAATTAGCTACATCCACCGATAATATAAATAAGTATTTAAAAGAGCTACCTAGTCAGCCCCAATCATTTGTTTTATTAAGCACTGATAATGAGGAGGTTGACAGCGTCGTAAAAGGCCTGAAATCTGGCAGTGCACCGGGTTGGGATGGCATACCCACTCGCTATATACAATACGTGAAGGATGAAATTATACCCATTATAACTCATTTAACTAACTTATGTTTCGCTAAAGGTGTATTTCCTTCTTTACTAAAACAGTCTATCATTACTCCAATACACAAGGGTGGGATTGGAGATGATATTAATAATTATCGACCCATATCAGTTATCTCAGTTTTGGCAAAAATTATAGAGAAATTACTAAATACCAGACTTCTAAATTACCTTGAAGTGCATAACATACTCTCGGAGTCTCAATTTGGTTTCAGAAAGGGAATATCCACTGAAGATGCAGTGACTTCGCTTACTGAGACAATAACTGAAAATTTAGACAAAGGTGTTAAATGCCTCTCCTTATTCATTGATCTTAGAAAGGCGTTCGACACAGTCTCTATACCCATTTTATTAGCTAAATTAGAAAAAATAGGAATAAGAAGTAAACAATTAGATATATTTAAAGATTATTTATCGAACCGGATTCAAAAGGTAAAGCTTAAGAACTGTGTTAGTGAAGGATGTAACGTAAGCTACGGAGTACCTCAGGGCAGCGTGCTGGGCCCAACCCTATTTCTAATTTACATCAATGATTTATGTAGCATGAAACTTAAGAATGCAAAAATATTATCTTATGCAGACGACACTGCTATAATCTTTACCGGTCGAAATTGGGAGGGCACTCGTAAAAATGCTGAAAGAGGAATAGCCACAATAAATGCGTGGCTCAAACATAATCTTCTCGATTTAAATACCTCGAAAACCAACTTCATCTGTTATAGTATTTATAACAGAACCCAACCCCCCAATAACTTCGTTATAAAAATACATTTTTGTGATGAAACTTCGAAACATAACTGTAACTGTCCTTCTATTGCCAAGGTGAAATATACAAAATACTTAGGTGTAATCATAGATCAGAACCTATCGTGGTATCATCAAATTGAGAAGCTCTCTGGTAGGATACGTAAATTCATCTGGTTGTTCAAGACACTAAGACATATAGTTCCAGGCACCCTTCTCAACAATATATATATATCTTTGGTTCGATCTGTAATTGCATACTGTATTCCAGTCTGGGGTGGAGCTCGGAAAACTAGGTTTTTGGAGCTCGAGAGATCGCAGCGTTCACTATTAAAGGTTATGTACTTTAAAAAAAGGACCTTCTCAACTGAAACACTATACCAAATCTGTGATCTATTGTCAGTTAGGAAGTTATATGTCCTACACCTCCTATTAAAAAAACACAAGACCCTACCTAAAACTCCCCCAGCCACAGGAAGAAGGAGAAAAGTTGCTGTACGCACACACATGGTTAGAACTGAATTTGCAAGATTACAATACAGTAAACGCTCTGCTTACTTATATAATAAAGTAGACAAAAAAATTGAAATTCGTAATACACCACTTTACAAATGTAAAAAGCTCTTGAAGATCTGGCTGAAAGAATTAAACTATGACGAACTAGAGACGTTCATAGATTACCCACACCTATAGATCTAGATGCTTGGAATCATTTTGTATACAAATTCTTTAATATATATATTGTTTCACCGGAATTTATGCTTATCTCTATATATTTATGTGTGTATGTATATGTATGAGTAGATGTGCACCTATATGTATATGCCCATGTCTTATGTATATGTAAGGTATATGTAGTATATGTATGTGTAATGTGTATGTATGTGTAATGTATGTGTATAATAACTAATTATAGATTTATAGATGCTATGTTTAAATAGTTCGTAATAATAATATGTAATTCATATAGTTTGCCAATCTGTTATGATAAGAAATTATACTTACCTGCTGCATATAAAAAAAAAAAAATATTGAAATGTACATTCTATATTGTTAGTGATATGGAAGAGCGGGGTCTGCTGGCACAAGCATTTTTATGCTTAAAAGTAGATCCCAACAATGTAATTGTGTAAAGAATTGTACTTACTGAATAAAATATTTTGTATTTTTGTATTTTTTTGTATTTTGATTTTATGGAAAGAGCCGTTTCTTTATTATTCAACACTAATTAATTTCTAATTATATTCTGTGGTATGAAAATGATTTAAAGACTATTTTTCAATTTTATCAGTGTCGTTATGGCTATTTTTATAACGTGACACCAGTTGTTTTATGATCTAGTTTTCGTATATCCTATCCTATTTTTGAACTAGTGTGGATCAGTGCATTATGATTACACCACAGACAGGCAGATCATAATACTCCAGAAACATAGAAGTTTATTAATATAACACCAAAACAATTTTGTTTTTCAACAATAAAACTAAATTCTTTTAAAAACTGAAGATAGTTTTCATTGTTAATTTCTAGTCCACGTTTCTTAATCAATTACAAACACATTTAAAGTCATACACGGTATGAAACTTAAACTTTACCCTACAACCGTCTACGAGGCCAGAGGGGATAACTTTTAGAGCTCAGGAAGCAACGTGTGCCATGTTAAATATTAGATTGTTCTAGAATGTGGTATGACTGTTATATGTTAGTACCCTCGATGTGTCCGGCGGTAAGTGTTGTAGACACCATTCTGTGTTACCTGCGTCATCATCATTTTAGACGTTACGGAGAGTTGTGTGTATTAACAAAATATTAGTAAGGATTTTAAAAATATACAGTATAAGTCTAGACTTGATAATGATTCAAACAAGACACTATATTTTACGGAATACGACATAGAAGAATTTAAATATAAATTTGTAAACAAAGGATAAGGTAATTGCAAATTACCAACTGTACACGATGATGTTCTGGCAAATATCTATACAGTATATGGTGCTGGACAGGACATTATGGTAGGGTTCCTAACGATGTGTTTGGTTACAGGAGTCACAATTCTTCTATCGCTGACGGTGTTTCTCAACCTGGTAGCCGAGACACTGCCGCAGGTGTCCGACGCAATCCCCCTGTTAGGTACACTGCCCAAACCTGCCCTTGTTTACATTCCTCTGCTCCCATGTTTTTGTTTTTAATTCTTCATTATTGTGGCGTATCCTATTGTTAAGGTATTGATGAACCTTTACTTTATTTCAGCCAGTCGCTACTTTATAATTTATTTTACTATGCTCCGATGTGCATATAATGCATATAAAAAAAACAAGTGTCAAAATGACATTAGAATACGCTACGCGCTCATTTTCAAGTTTTGTTCCATTACGTTTCTTCATTTGTTTTTTCTGCTATCATTATTTTTATTTCTAAAACAAATTATAAATTAAGAATTATTTTAAAACATTACAAGGAGTAAATTATGTACGCTAAAATATTTAATCTACAAAATGGTACAAGTTTAAATGTATGCTAAGTGGTTCGATGTAATTTTCTTCTGTTAATATTTTTAAAAGTTAGTATGATGGCTAGATGTTACTTAAAATCATGCTTATGCTTTTAAGATAATTGGATGGAAGATTATATGAATCGACGCATTTTAGCGTCTGAGTTTTAAAAAATCACTTCGGTGCGGATGCTCTTTATAAAAACTTAGTTTGAGAATAATGTTTGGCAATTTAGTTAAAATTAATATCAGGATATTACAATTGGCAAGTCATTGGAACTACTTGATATAAGTTTCACAATCATGTCGAAAATTGTTCATGAACATTTATAAAATTGTACAGTTCTATCAAACTACGTTTTATATAGATCCCTGAGTATTATGTCGTCAATTTAAGTTTGTAGTCATATTTTCGGCATTCTATTTTGTTTCTTGGAATCGATTTCGCGATTCTTCTTTCAAGCTTTCTTGCTATAGTTTTATTTCTGAAAATTGTATTTTTCTGATTCAAAACGTATATTTTATCAATGGCATGGCATGTAAGATTGATGACATAACTCAAGAAGTATTACGGAGCAGTAAGGTAAGTTACGTCATTTATAACTATCAGTGTTTGTCTTCTCAATGTTGATATGTTTTCCGTTTTTACTTGGTGTCGCATTCAACGCGTAATCGATTCCATGTTTGTCAATACTTTAAGCTTTAATAACGAAATTATCTTTATACGTCTACATTACTAGCATTTCCGTTACCAAGATAGTGTGGAGGGTACTTGGAGGGTGGTGTTATTATGAAATCTTAAAAAAAAAACCCTTTTAAAAAGTAATATCTGCGTAAAATAAGCGACTAACAACTAAAGTATAAAAATCTATCTAAATAGCATTTGCATGAAAACTTTTTTTGTTTTGTTTATGATTTAACTTGAGCCCCTGATACCGACTCAGCACACAAACAGGAAACGAGGTCTAGACATATGAACTTAGAGCTGGATGGTACAACCTTGTAAATAGATCCTTTTGTTTTTCATAGAATATTATATTGATCTTTGCAGGTGTTACAATTCTTCTGTCGCAAACTGTTTTCTCTCTATTGGTGGGACACGTCATCACAAAAACGTCAGAGGCTATCCCCCTAATAGGTGAGAAAGATATCGCGTCTTTACCAATTCTGTTAATAAAATAAATGATCATATAAATAAAAATTATGAAAACGATCTCATTGAGTAGATTTTTCCTAAACAGAAGGATGTGTTGCCAGGAATATTTGATGTAGGATTTGAAATAAATCTTCAGTTATTGTCAAAGTTTTTGCATACATTTCCCCTTTGAATATTCCGCAGCACATTCTTGGAACACGACAATAACAAAGATGTAAAGAATGATTTTGCTTGAATTCTAAACCGAAGCATAGATACTTACTATTTTCTGACTTAACTTGCATTTTAGAGTCCTTCTGGAGCTAGTCTATGCTTTTACAGCGGTTATGAAGCTGTAAACACTTCAAATAGAGTTACTGCACTACAGCTTCTAAAAATCAATTCAAACAAACTGGCATCTGATCTTCTTGTAATGTATTAAAATAATTTAATTCTATCGTTTTCTCTTTATAATCCATTCATCTAAATTTCCTTTTCATTTCTCGTTTCTTTTTATTATTTCTCGATTGGTCTAATGAGCAATGTAGTCTATTCGACTGCTGACGGCAGAATTGAGCATGTAATTAGGAAAATAACAAAATTAAAGCACAACTCTCCTAAATTAAATTTAAATGAGCTTATAAATATGTAGGATTGGTTTGCTTGTAGCAGTTTAAATGCAGAAAATAAAGTTAAACAGCGGTTAAGCTACAAAGAGGATGCGGGTACTGTGCCAGCCTCCAAGTATCTCCCGGCGCCAACTTCTGGTCTGTGCCTTTAATTGAGTGTTAATAAACCAACCGCATTGATAAAGGTCAAGATACTGAAAGATAATTCAACTCCTTTGTCGATTACAATATAAACTTCCGTGGCGTAGTCCATTGTTTACGATTTCGGTATGGATTTTGTTTATTAATTGTTTTATACAATATCACTGGCTGCCACCGAAGTTTTTATGTTTAGTTGGAATGATCTTTTGATAAACTAAACGAAAAACAAAGATATCTGATTGATCTGATCTGATTTAGTTTTATTTCAGATTTTTTAAAGATTGTCATTAGTAACGAACGAACAAGTTTCACATGTAAGTTGAGATTCAGTAATAGTCATATCTCGAAGAGATCCTCCCAACAATAATAATAATTCGACCATCATAAATCCACTAAATAATATATTTTGCGGTTTTTCCCCTCGTTTTTATCTTTATATGTAGTTATAACGTTATGATTAACTGTAACGAAATATATACCTAATAAACGAGGGGTGCCGAATGTCTAGTTTACACGAGTTATGTTACTTAGCATTAATGTTTCTCAGACGGCGAATAATTTAAATGTGTTCGAAGTTGGTCCGCATGACAAGAAATATTGTAAGAATACCTATCGTATTTTGGAATAGATTTTAATCCTATGTTTTCTTTTTTTATTTACATGGATATATTTATTGTTACTTGCGAAATAGTATATATATTTAGCAATGCACTTTTGCACCGGGTACCATTTTGTTATATTTTTTTTAATTTAATCTTTAGTTTGTGTCAATTATGTATGTTCTTATGATTAATTGATATTTCAATTAAATATATTTAGTTGAAATATTATTACTCAAAACCAAGGAAAGATATAAAGTAGGAAGAAACTCCATATTTATCAGAAATATTACGTGCATAAGCATTTTGATGTACCCTCGCGCAGCTGCGGTAGTTATCCATGAATTTATTAGTAATCCGACCACATATTTGCCGCTAAGCACTAAACTCGTTTAAACGGGGCAAAAATAAATATCATAAATTACATTGCACGTTTCCATATGCATGCATTCCGCTTTCCGTGTCGTTTTAGTCTTACACATATACATTAATAGAAGAATTAAACAGAAAATGAATTAAAATTTGAAAAGTACCTAATTTTCTCCTTACTTTAATGTCTAAATCATTTAAATGGTTTTATCACCCGTTTTTACAATTAAGATTGGAATTTTAATCACAAAAATAATATTTCATTTATTAAAATCAGTAAAGGTTTTTTTTTAAATTAAAAAACAGTTTTTTCTGAACTTCATAAAATTTAAGAAAATAATAAAACAATTTACTTTTTTTGTGTGAACCAACAACTAAAGTACAGTTTTAACAATTTTTCAACAACAGGGACGTACTTCAACTGCATCATGTTCATGGTAGCCTCGTCGGTGGTACTAACTGTGGTGGTACTCAACTACCACCATAGGACAGCGGACATACATGAGATGCCCCAGTGGGTAAGTGATACTTTTTGTTTGTTTAAAATAACTTTATGGCACAACCCAATTAACATTATAAACGTGAAAGTAGGCAAGTTTTTTATTTGTTACCTCTTTACGGTCTATCTACTCAACCAATCTTCTTAAAATTTTGCATACATGTAGTTTGAAGTATGGAGAAGGACACAAGGTATCTATCATCTCGGACAAATAACTGTTCCCGTGGGAAATTTACACGGGGGAATCCGCGTGCAAAAGCTAGTTACAAAATAAATAAGTACGTAAATTAAAGTGCAACTTTAAAGACAACGGTGAACTTATCGCATGACGGGAACACTTCCAGTTAACCGGAACGCGAAAAAAGAGAAACGCAGAACAGAGGGCAGGCAGCTGTGGAAACAAAAAAAAAACTAAAAGATTTTATAAACATTTACAAAATATATATGTACATTTATCCATACTAATATTATAAATGCAAAAGTCTGTCTGTTGCGCTTTCACAGCTAAACGGCTGGACAGATTTTGATGAAATTTAGTATAGTTTTCAACTATATGTTAAAGATCCCCGTTTAAACATAGGCTATGTTTTCAAGAATCGATCCGCAAATTTCTATAATAGGGGTGAAAGTTTGTATGAGAACGATGTCTGTTCCGTGTTCGTAGAGAAACTCACGTGTGGACTAAAACTAGTTACATATATATTTAAAAATTTCGCTTTCATCAAAAATCACGTCGAACCAAATACTCCGTATTGCTGTTACAGAAGGACAAATAAACACACTTTTCCATTTATAATGAGTATAGGTATAGATCTAAGTAATTTAGGTTTCGCCCACGCGAATGCGTTGTTTACCCTATAAAGATGAAAAATCCGAATGTAAACTAATCATACGATAACAAAATATGCCAACTTATTTATAGAATTTATCTGCAAACAGCTCTGCGATAAATTTATCCATATTGAGGATCATTCTTTGATGTGCTATAAACTTAGTACATAAATTTCTTGTGACACAGGTGATATACAATGATGTTTATAATTTATAGATACATTTGACCCTTGGCTCGGGTAGATTTAGTGTAAAATAGGGAGTTAAATTTAGTATTCATGCGGTCGAAAATAGCCACTCTTAGCGAAAATTGGCAAATTAGGAGGGTAGACTACAAGTTAAATTAGGACTTTCAAAATTTTCCGAAACTTATTTATAATTTATCGTCTTTGCTATAAGATTTAAATTCTCAGTTCATAACGAAACTCGAGTACGAAATCGCGTGATCAAGTTTATTTATTAGACAAATGTAAAACCCCCGACTTTCAGTATTCATTTCGTTACAACTATCGAACAGCTGAACCGATTCTGATCAAACATATCTAAGAACTATAGCATAAAAAGTAGCTATTAAAATTAAAAAAAAAACGCATCTAATCGTATCTAATGAGCTACGGTGCCACGAACACAGACAGACACACTTAGCGGTTAAACTTATAACACCCCTCTTTTTGCGTCATAACCCCTGACGCAAAAAGAGGGGTTTAAAAGCAAGTATGAAATAAAATACAACATGAAAAGTACTTTCAAACAAAATTAAGACGAGAAGTACTGTATTGATTAAAAGTTGCCATCAAAGAGAAAATTGAAGTCAAAGTTTATTTTATTTATCGCGCGCTAAAAGGTTTCGAAGTAAAAATTTGATCTCAAAGTTATAAAGAGCTATCTAGTACTTCATCAGAGCGCGGGCAAGTTAAACACTTTGGTTAATGCAAACTACTATTATTTACTGTTTATTAGCAAATAAAACAAGTAAATATTCTGTTGACCTAAACAGTACGCGACTGTAAGCACAAAGAGTTGAGTCATATAATTTTTTCTTGATCCACAGTGAAAAATAAATATAATTTGTATTATTATCATAATATTATCACTTACTGTAGATAGTTTAGTGAATTTAGTGTGATTTTCATTGTAAGTAAATAATCAAAATGAGGCAATAATTTTAACATTAAACCGCTTGCAGTTTGACATAAGTAGCCAACATTAATACATAATTTTACAATGGCTTACATATTTTTTCATCAACAGATAAAAACTGTGTTCCTGCAATGGCTGCCGTGGATCCTGAGGATGTCAAGGCCTGGGAAGAAGATCACGAGGAAGACGATCATGATGTCCAATCGGATGAGAGAACTAGAGCTAAAGGAGCGGTCGTCGAAGTCGCTTCTGGCTAACGTGTTAGATATAGATGATGACTTTAGGCATGCCCCGCCGGCGCCTAATAGCACAGCTTCCACGGGGAATTTAGGACCAGGGTGAGTATTTTAAAAGCTACAAAATGTTAGTGTTTATATAAAAAATATATTTTAATGATTGACTAGCTTGAAAATACCTTTCTTACCTCAGATACAGCTGTGGTGGCACAACTAAATTCTCGACTTTCAACACAATCCAGTAATCAATGAACAACTCATTCAACTATTGTAACAAGATTATTTTGCCGTAGATGTTCGATATTCCGCACGGATTTCCGTCGCTCTTTCGTGCGGCCTTCAACAATGGAGGACGTGGGCGGGGGATTGGGTAGCCACCACCGAGAGTTGCACCTGATTCTCAGGGAGCTGCAGTTCATCACGGCCCGGATGAAAAAAGCGGACGAGGAGGCTGAGCTGATCAGCGACTGGAAATTTGCGGCGATGGTTGTCGACAGGTGTGTTTCGTTTATATTGATGATATATTGATTTGTGCTAGAACTTATTGCTTTGTTGTCTGGTTATCCAATTATCCACAAATATGGATATAAGCAGTCTCAACAGGAATTACTAAAGACTGAATCTCATACTGTGGGAGTTCTAAGCTCATCAGAAACTGGAATTTTGCGACAATGATTATTGACAGTTGTTTTATCTACATATATGGATGATATACTAATTTAAGTAATAGAAACCAAAATATTTTCAACGAATGTGATAAGACACTTTGTGTCTTGTAAAAACATTAATAAAAAAAGAAAAAAACAGATTCTGAAAAACTTCGTTTAAGCCGTTGGTTTTTAAACGAAGGTTTGGTTGGTTTTTTAATTTATTTTATTTACATTTGTACAAATCTGCGGTATGACGTTTCCAAACAATGTAACAAAACGAATTTATTTCAATTATTAAATTTTTGTCATTAATTTCCTCTCTCCGACAACAAAACACGACAGTGCAAAATTAATCTCCTCTCCCAAGGGACTTCTCGTTATTTATTTTGCTGATCCTATATAGGAAAATGACTGCAAATATTATTTTGTTGTTGTGTTCTATTCATCTCTGATTCCCAATAGAGCGCATTGATTGCCTGTAATTCATATAGTTACATCATATGTACATACTGTATTTCTGATATTCATGTAAAATGTTTTATTTGTGCACGTTTTTTTTCTACGAAATATTACATAATAACATGACTTTGCTTCATTTCTTAGAAAATAACTAGAATAATATGTTCATAATATATTCATAATGTACGAAAAAAATCGTACGGTCTTTAACGCTTAATGGCTGCGGAAGAAGCCGAGAAATCGCTTAGATGAGAGATACGAATAATAAAAATAAATGTATTAGTTTCCAAGTAACCAAAATACATCTAAGTTTGTTTATACACTGTTACACTATCGATATGATATTCGTGTAGCGTCTCTAAAAAGGATTTGCTGTATTAATATTCTATACCCTTGCTAAGCCGGACCGGATCACTTTGGGCTGAAATATATCACCGCATAGTATACGACCACGAAACTATACGAGTTGTTTATGATATATATATATGTGCTACCGAATTCACCCGTGTAGTTCGCCGGATTACGACTATAAATGTGCCTTTCCTGGAATACTGTTTACGAAATGAAATTTACCAAGAACTTGCAAAAGAAAATTACAATCTTTCATTTTTGAAGTTGCAACTAACATCTTTCATTAAGTACGTCTTAACAACTCTGTCTTGAACTGTAAAACTAAAATCTCGAGTTTACGTTAGGTTAGTTAACAGCATAAATAAATCGCTATAAGTTTAAAGTTTAAATATGAACGTTGGCTGAATTGCCTACCGAAACACTATTTTCATCCAAATAATATATTATTGCCGATTTTTATTTTGGGTTAGTCTCAAGTGGCAGCACTTCTATTTCAAATATCAAAGTATCTCATAAACATCTGGCGTCTAATATTATTATACATGATTTTTAGTATCATATATCTCATTTGTTCACAGGTTTTGCTTATTCGTGTTCACACTATTCACGATCATCGCCACAGTGGCAGTGTTGTTGTCGGCGCCACACATAATCGTGCAATGAGAGTAAACTGAGCGTCGGTCGCCGGCGCAGCGCAAAGAGAGAAATTTACACTTCGACGGTGTAATAGTTGTAAGACTGTTAGCGAGGCCAGTCGTTTTTAATTGTGTTTTTATAAAATATTTTCTTTATTTACCTTTGTCGATGTTATGTGCATTTTCATGTTTTTTGTGTCTTCATCATCATTTCTAGCACAGCAACAGAGTTCACAGCTTGACATGAGGTTACCCCAAGGAATTCCTGGATGACCGGTTGGAAGCGGCCTGCATACAGTGTGTTTCTGTTTTGCATTGTCATCATCATTATCAGTTATCGATGATCTACTGTTGAGTATAGAACTTTTATCTACATTAACTTAATCAGTCCACTCAGTTGCATATCTAAATCCGTCTACCGTAATTAATTCTATTAGGTAGGTACATAATCTTTACATTGATTTATAAAGTTGATACTTTAATTATGAACATTCACTGAAATTTGTCATTTTGTTCTATTTTATATCAGATAATCCAACGCGCATCTGGTTCACCACTGCCACATTGGTATATTTCAATGTTTTTTGAATTTCAATTCGAGTGGTCTCGATAATATATCTATGTATAAACTATATCTTACGCGGCTCAAACGCACACGTCTCCTTAATGTCGAAAGACGGTAAATATAAATCAATACGTTAAATAGAATGTTAAGTCCAACATATTATAAAAAGATTGTGATGTTGAACTAGGGTGTTATACAGAATAAATGTTGACGAGTATAATTTGTTACATATAATTATATTTCTAATTGATACTGTTAAAGGTTTGGGTTAAAGGAAAGGAATGTTAGCTTTGATTTTGTGTGTCAGGTGTTTCAAGATCTTAAGAGAATTTCTAATAAATATTATATAACGATTACGTATGTGAATTAACACAGAAAATAGACTAACAATTTAGTTCTATATCTAAATATCAGGATCGTTCCAATGACATGGCAGGTGCGTAGTAATGACTAGACCATGCATTCAAGTTTCATTAAGGGCTGTCTGATCATAAACGACATTACGTAGGTCAAGAAAAAAATAATGGAAATTTATGAATTGGACCACAGAACACTGAAGCTTCGTTACCGACACGGACGTGTGTGATCAAGTTCGTATACAAAGTAGACTTGTAAGAAAACACGAGAGCCTACCATGTCCTAGACACGGCCCTGATGTGTGGGGATAGACTTAAGTTTCTACAAAGTTGTCCATAACGAGAATGGATGTAATTGTGTCTATACGTAAATCGAAAAGTTTGATGATCTCGTTTTTTATGTCGTCTGTGTAAGGCGTGCTAAATTTTGATGAAGTTATAAGTATATTTGAAAATAGGGTCCTAAATAGTGTTCGATCGAAACAGGATTTTCAGCCAAAATGAAAAACAAATAAGTAAAAAAAAATTAGTACATATTTTACCCGTTTAACAAAGTCTTAGTAACTTATGTGAACATCAACAAAATGTAATCGTTAAAGTAATCGTGGTAACATTAATGTAATATATTATATTATGTGAACGACATACCGAATTTAAGCGTGGCCGGAAATTCTGTCGATTTTTGGGCCTAAAAATCTTTGACCTTTCAAAATCAAATCCTTGGTCGGACACTAGTCGTAATTAAGATCTTATAGGAAAGGCTCCATAGTTTGTAAACCAAGTTTGTAATAGTATCCTTTTAATAAACAAATGAGGGATCACACACGTGGACATTACTTTAGGGTAAGTAATGTACATAACATGAAGGATCAATATTGGTATAGACAAAAGATAGCTTAGAGTACATTAGACAACTGAAGAAGGACGAAGTTTCAAGCTAAATCAGTTGGAAATTAAATTTGGAACAGGAATTGCAAAAAGTGATGGAATTGATGAGTCAGCAATTAAAAGAACCAGTAGAATTAGTGAGTTTTACTGATAAAGATTAATACAGTCTGATAACCAATTAATTTGATAAATTACGGAATAAATCTAATAACGAGAGACGATTTGTTATTGATAGAATGTAATGTAAAATTTATGTCGATAGTTACGTTCATATGACAGCGATTAGCGTGAAATTGTGATGTGCATAAAGTTATCATTTTTTTGTTTTCCAGTATTTCGTATTTCTTTGGCAAAGCTCTCTATTTAAATTATCACCGTTTAACAACCGCTAAAGCTTGATACACATATTGGCCGATGAGATATAGAAATATATCTATATCTATTCTAAAATACTTATACCTATGTTACATACGTCTTTTTCCATTCATTATGCCATTTAATGTGTAAAAATTTCGCTCTTTCGGCTGTCATATCTACTCACACGTATATGCAATGGTAAATTAATATATTCGTAGAACACACGCAACCTATCACATTTATTGGCCGATTGTTTCAAATAGAAAAAGTTGTAGGAAAAAAATATACAAAAAACGCTGCAGTATCAGTAACTAGTTAATAATTATAGTTGTAAAACACGTAACTTTATTAATAATTGTGTAAATATCGCGATGTGTATTTTGTACATAAAGTTTAGAAAATGCGGAAAAAGACTTAATGTTATTTCACAAATTAGAACGTTGCTACGATAATGTAGTGTTTTTGTCATTATTTATTTTGAGGTTATGAAACTCAGCGTTCGGATATCATTTGGCGAATTTTTGGTAATACGATGTGGACGTCTCGAAATAACATGTTGACATATTTATCAGAGCAGAAAATGAACTGTCCGCGTATTGAAAGGCAATTTATCTTTTTATGAGCATTATATATATTTTTTTATTTAACTACAATTGAGTTGCGGAAACTTTATCGGGTTTGGGAAGTCAGAATCGCGGATTTGAAGTTTGTGAACAACAACAATCTCTTTTAATTGTTTATTTATGTGTACTTATTTAGCTTTTTTAATTCGATCAACTCACAAAAATTCGTCAAGATTTCCACTATTAGAGCCCTTATTACTTGTAGGAGCTATATTGTAACTAAGTAGGAGTATTATTTAATGAAAATACATTATAATTCACATCTTATCTATGTCCGTTCCTCGATTTCACTCTTATAGATGTCGTGATAGCCTAGTTAGTGTTGTGTCCCTTTAAGCTATACTAAGTATCATAAGAAAGCTCACTAAATAGTCGACTAATTAAATAAATACGTCTCGGTGTGTTCTTTCAAATCAACTTTTGGATATAAACGTTTTGTTTTTCATAGATTTATTTTGAGTGCGATTGTATGCGTATGTATAACTATCCTGCCATTTTCTAAGAAATAAATATTACATGAGAGAACGCTGTGTGTAGGTACTTTTATAGCGGATAATTGATTTGATTCTCAGAAAATGGCGCGTTCGAATAAGATTTTTTTCTTCAACATTTCTATTGATTCTAGGAGAAAAAAAAGTACATTGTATTAATTTCTGTTAACATTTATTAATATTTACTACTATTTATTACGGTCCTTTTGCAATTACCTTTGTTATAATACCGTGTGGTGCTCAAATAATATCATTATAATATTATTTTAGGACATTTTCCTTTGTTCATTATATAAAATCAATACTTATTGATGTTACAACTTTTTTAATTATATCAAAATTATATTGATTTTAATATCAAATACCCAAATTATTAAATATTTATCAATAAATTTGTTATTGATTTAAATGTATTATTATATTATACTATGTGTAAAATTCCATTCGGAAGTGATAAGGAAATGAAATTATAAAATTAATTGATATGTTTAATTAGATTTGTTAGTGCCAAAACATAGGGTTTATAAATATTGAAATTAAGTTGGGTTATAGGGGTATAAATAACAGATAAAGTTGAGAATTTTATTGTAAAAAATAAAAACGAATTAGGGTGTTTGTTAACATATAATTTAATGTTAACGTTTGGTCGGACGGCAGACGAGGGCCGACCAGCCAATTTTAAAACTTTTTTCTTTTAAAAAATAAACGAGAGGTTGTGAAAACGATTGTTAGGGCTTCGTCTGCGGTCCGAACTTTGATAAAATAAAACAAATGTATAAAAGTAACGTAGAAAATGTTCTACATAAAACGAAACAATCGCCTGTACGGGACCGGGTAGACGTAACTTACATACACAACTGTCAAAAGCATACATCGATCTGTAGGTCGCACCTTATTTTCATATCTTCTATGTAATTCACTGGAATGTGCTTAATTTTTATAACTGTTTAGCTGTTTTAGACATAGTTGCGGAAATATCTCATATATACCACATTTACAGGCCTCTTTGAAAACCATCATAATAATGATATAATTAAAAATGAATAGGCCCAAAATTTAAGCCTATCCAAATGTTGTACCAATTGTTATGATCCAGATTCAATAATAATAATTTGGGCAATATTTGTTAAAATTTTATAAGTGAAATAATCTTACATCTTTTCGCCTTAAAGTTTCTTTACCAATAAAATCATATAATAAATATTTTTAGTTACTTTTTTGATGCAACTATGTCTAAAAATGACTTATATCTATTACCTCTATCCGAATTTCACTACACTGAGGAACCATTTTACACAAATATTTAATCTACTCTCTACTCGAAACATTATTTTGTATGTCTGTATGATCATATATATACATGGATCGTGAATTTAATCACTAATCTAATTAAATATTATCAAATTATTAAATATTTAACTGAAACTATGCTATTACAAGAATTCTCATTACTATTTAAACATTCCAATGTCCACAATGCTTAATATTCTTTTATAAAAAATCTCCGTTTTTGACAAGAACGTAAAAATATATATTTGTAGCCATCTATTGTTTTTATTTATGTCATACAGACATACATTCAAATAAATATTGCACAACAGAAACTAAATGCTTTAATCGTAAAACAGGTATTTTGGAGTTCCATGTACATTTCTAATCCAGAATGCTGTAGTTTAAGATTTGGATTCTATAATTGGGTTTCATTAACACTTTTCTCACATTCTCTTGTACCATTTTACATGCAAGCAAATTAATTGACAATTATACCAACATAAAATAGGTTTTACCACTTCTGCTATAAGTAACTAATAAAAAATATATATATACAGAAAAAACTCGATATCCATCTGTCTTTGTACGGAAACGGAGTTTTGAGTCGAATTTTTATTAATCTTTTTATTTATTTAATATGTATAAAAAAGAATAATTTTGCTCATCCTGTCATTGAGTTTGAATTTTTCAACTTTCAACAAAAATTCAAACAAAATAACATTTAAGTTAAAATCGATTATACGATATATAAATATATCGTTTATTGTTTTTTTGAAATATTGTTAAAATAGGTCCATAAATGGCTCTCTATATGTAAATTATAATAAAGAACATGGTTGGTTGAATAAATATGACTCATATATGAGGCTTGCTATGCCATATTTGATTGCGAATGCAAAGTAGAAAACAAAACATCACGCTATATTCTTATCATACACGCTTCAGTCATGCTTGCTAGTCGGCCATCGTAACATATGTATAGCCTTCAGTTTAACAAGGGAAATTTTACAAAAGCAATCACAGGGTTTTCCTTTAATTACTACTTAATTGAAAATAAAAAAATAACACGGACAGGCCTCTCAAAATTTGGGCCTATTTAATATAGGCCAAAAATTTTCAAGTAGTTTATTAATATATCTCACTTATATCATAGGCACTTGTTTAATAAAAACTGAGAAAACAAATATCAAACTAATTCTATAAATACAAAATTATATTTGGACAGTAGAAATCATTATTTCTATTCACAATAGATATAGTAAAGTTATTATCATTACTTCGGAAATGAAACAAAACTCGATTCAGTTTAGATTAGCTTTATTTAGACTTTACAGACTGTACTCGTGTTGGTAATCTCTAAATCGATTGTGTTATCTGATGAACCGATGCAAAAAGTCATGGGGCAACCCTATTTCACCCGGAAACTTTTGGGATAGCCCTAGGGACTCTGCTTTCGCGAAATTTCCCTGTGGAAGGAGGAAACTCTACGATCGCTCGAATATTGACCAACAGATGTATCATTCCACTTTATCACATACTCCATATTGTGTTCCTGTGGCTTAAATAGTCAGATAATAAAATTAAATTAATAAATATGACTGCAGTAAGTAAATAAATATTGCCGAGCGTTTGTGTAAGATTTATAATGAAAAGCCCCTATGGAGGTTTTTATAATAGATGAAAAACTTAATGCAAAGGTAAATTTGTAACATAAAATTCAACGGGTAAACGTATTCGTTAAAATTGACTATCGTAAGTAGCATTCGATTTGTATAAAACTAAAATAAATTAAAGCAATCTGATTTATACTATTTTGTCGTTTTTTTTTTATTCCCACTTACGACGATAAACCTTTTAAGCTGCCGTCAATTAAACCGGGTAACTACCCGTGGAAAAAGGTTAGTAACGGTTAATTAACAAAAGCACGATGTTCAAAAACGTTAGGTCTTTTAAAGTTCTTGTCTAGAATTATTACAATACTCAGCGTCCTATATGAGCGACAAAAAGGTAAGCCAACGTAATATGGGAAAATATATTCTATATCAAATATAACATTGTTTCAGTTTAATTTATATATTCCTTTGTCACTAAGTTGACGCTTTCAGAACTAATATTCCACTGGTGGCTATGAATGCATGTGAGCCACATAGTGTCACACAATGTGACACAAATCATACAATGTAATGTTTCAAAAGGGGCCGAATATCAATAGGTAAGCTTTGTTCAAGGTGAGACAATTACGAGAGATACGTTTGTATGGCAGAATTTGAAAAAGTAACGTAAGATCTCTGGGCTCCGACGCCCAATGGCAGTAACTGGCAAAACGGTAAGATGAGAGGGGGAATCAATGATATAAATAAAATCGGTGATTTTACAACCGTTACAGGTGTATATAAAATAATTAGGTGTATGAATTATACATAATAATTATAATAATAAATATATATAAGGATAAATCACACAGATTGAGTTAAGTCCAAAGTAAGTTCGAGACTTGTGTTATGGGATACTAACTCAACGATACTATATTTTATAACATATACATATACTTATAGATAAACACCTAAGACCCAGGTTAATCTGAAAAAGATTATTTTCCATCTTGACCTGACCTGAGATCGAACCTGGGACTCCAGTGTAGTTGTCCGCCATGATCCCGAAACTTTGGAGGATTTGGTATACATCGATGATCTTTCATTTGCCGACCTCGGTGGCGCAGTGGTAAAGTTCTTGCCACTGGACCGAGAGGTCCCGGGTTCGATCCCCGGTCGGGTCATGATGGAAAATGATCTTTTTCTGATTGGCCCGGGTCTTGGCTGTTTATCTATATATGTATTTGTTATAAAATATAGTATCGTTGAGTTAGTATCCCATAACACAAGTCTCGTACTTACTTTGGGGCTGGCTCAATCTGTGTGATTTGTCCTAATATATTTATTTATTTATTATATTTATTCATTCCGGTAAATAAAAGCGCTAATATATACTATGCAATGTTCGCATAATCGCATCGCATTCGTGTCGGCATGTGTCTGAATTCGGCGGTAGTCTGAAGCTGGCATAGGCCACAGAGGTCGTCGAAATCGGTTATAATCTACGTATAATTCTGACCAGGAACTTTTTACTCCATGACTATAGTTTTGGTTCACTATAGGGATATCTACAAACACGTATTTTGCTTACGAGAAATGTGCAAAGCTAAATACGCGAACATAACAGCAATAAACCTTTTTTATAACGTTATTTTGAAAAGGTTACTGTTCGCTGTACTTTCTTCACAGAAAATAAACCCCAAAACGAAGTAGTTGATGGATATTTTTCCTCCGGGTTACCTTTTGTGCCGACGACGCCTTAATTTTTCAATGTGACTTGAAAATATTAATACGGGAACAGTGGAATGAAAGGTTAATAAATATTTAGTGTAGGGTTGGCTACCGGTTGAAAATATCACTTTTTAATGGCAAATTATGGTATTTTAAGTTACATTCATTATATTACACGTCTATATATTTTGTAAATAATAACTTTATGGTATTTTAAGTTACATTCATTATATTACACGTCTATATATTTTGTAAATAATAACTTATATTTTATAATTTCATAACTATTTTATTCAAAATAATTATTTAATGCACTAAATGAAATAATTATATTTGTTAGCATTCGCACTTGATTTCGTCTGAGTGGAATATACATATGATGGAGCGCCAATTACAAACCACTCAGAGAAAACATAAGATATTTATTCGTTCTAGAAAGGTTCTATTAATATATTTTCCCTATATTTCAGTAATAGTATTATATCAATCTGTATGTTGTACTGAGTCTCTGTAAAATCGACCGCATGTCAAGTTACTCTGTGCGGATCTCCAAGTCGCGGTTAATAGAGGTGAATTTGCAACGAATTTTGCTAGGCTGATGTGCCTGTCGACTGTACAATAATAAACCTAAATTACCGCCACAAAAATATGTAAATGACAAAAAACTTCACCCGAACTGAAAGCATTTTTTCAGCCCCTTCATCGTGCCCTTAAAATTGCTCTTTACTTCACTATGAGACCCTCGACTCTTAGATTTTATCTCTGTCTCCGAGACTCCAAGTAAGTTGAGGCTGAAACTGGTCTTTTTCAGCCTTATTCAACAACTGTAGCTATTATATTTATCCTTATATAAAATATAAAAGAAGACCCCCGTAGAAGTGTCGCATCTATCAGTCTGAATGAACATGATAAACTCGAAAAACTACTTATTGTCAAACTACTAGTGTAAATATTTATTGTCAATATCTCGGGTTCTAAGCAACATATCACGATGAAATTAATATTAGATTTTAAGTTAGACCTACCGCTATACAACTTAAAAAAGTGCATCAAATTTCATCCAATAGTTTTTACGTTTTGCGTGAACATAGCCCACTTACAGTTTTATTATATAAAATTATATCTATAGAATAGATATAGATGAAATCTGAAGGAAATTGGCTGAAGTCTGGACATTTTTGTAAATGGCCAGGTTGGTGCTCACTTGGAGTTCCTGTGAAGTTATGACACGCCAGCGACAGGTGTGAAGATATTGCTATCTGACAGAGGGAATCGATCCGGACCGGCGGATGACACGGCGATTTCTGGAACTCCTTTAAGTGAGAGACACACTGACTATATTACTGTTTCGATCAGCTTTTGAGAATTATACCTAACTAGCTGCGCCCCGGGGCTTCACTGCCGTGGGAATTTCAGAATAAAAAGTACCCTATGTGTTATTCCAGGTTATTTTCTAACCGTGTACCAAATTTTATAACAATCGGTTCACTAGATAATGCATGAAGAGGTTTGTTACCTCTTCATGCATTATCTAGTGTCAGTCAAAACTTACTTTCGCATTTATAATACGAGTATTAGTTAGGATTGGGATTCACTCTTAAAGTATATAAACGAGAAATGTATATCTTTGGAACTGTATATAATCTGAAGAATCTTTTCATTTCATACTCATTCATAGTACCTAAATGTACACAGAGGATAAACATATGGTTAATTAAAGTGTAACTCTAGGGAATAAAAGCGTAGTTTTTTTTCAAATGTGTGTCTCTACGGGGAAAGTTTATGTGTAGGGATTCAACCTCGCTTATGCCCGTTTGCTATCGTATGCCAATATATGCATTTCTTTGAAAAGTTCCAAGAGTTAGACTTTCCATTTCTTTTATTTATGGATTTCCCGAAATTGACACAAGTTGCGTTGGGCTTTACATCATTGTATGATACCACTCGACGCTCGAAGTTGTGACCGCTCGATCGATGCAATATTTTTAAGTGAGGGTAAACAAACGCACACCGAACACTTAATAATAGTGAGACGCAAATTTGTACGCGCATACCGAACATAGATTTTGTTGTTTAGATTTAATTGTGTTGTTCTCATGTGAAGTGAATTTGTTCTAATTCTTAATGAGAATAAATATCTTAAACCAGAAAAGGGAATAATAGAGTGAATAGGGAAAATCTTATAGTAAATTAACTTAACTCAAGAACTACCTACCTATCTAACCTATCCTAGGTTTCACCGTAAAATTTACGTTAACTTTCTTGTGAGCAGAAAAATGCAAAATACGATCTTGTCAATCTTGTCTACACGTAGCGCCGGTTAAAACCATGGATTGAGAAAAGTGCCCTAAGCGCGGTTAAAAACCATTGTTAAACACACCGACGTGCAAAAGTGCCTGCGAAGCTCCAATTTCTGAATGAATGCTTTGCATTTAACGTCACCAAACAGAATTGCGCTCTATGTAGCTCAAGCCTTAGTTTACGGAGGCTAAGGTGTTGATTCCGCCTTTTTTGGCGCTGACAATTTTATCGCAGTCAGGATTTCTGGAACGCTGCTTCTGAGAAGTGGTGTAACTTTGTAAAACTAGATACTGGTGTATAAAATATTTGGGGTCCACACCAAGTAAATATAGTGTTTACGTTTTATTTTTCTAAATGGTCAGTTAAGTAACAAACGCCACTGGGATTACAATCAACTTTTACGGAACGATTCTAATGCAACTGAGTGTTCATATTAGGAACCTAAAATTAATTGCATTCATACTAAAAATTAACTCGTTGCAGATCAGTTTAGGTCGCAAAGTTGATTGCGTTAAGATATGATAATAATCCAGGTCATGCCATTCTCGCCGGAACTTGGAAGAAGGGGCCTATGAAGTGTTAGCTTTTTATTTCTGGTTGCATCTTTGCCGAGTCGGCTCAAAGCTCGAGACATGCGTAAAACATAAACGTATACTGTGGCCGCGATTTTACGATCTGCCTGGCGTAAATCCATGGGAATGTTACTTGTATTATTGCTTGTATGTAATAATGATATAAGAGCTGATATACATTGAAATAAAATATAAATATATAGGGACAGATCACACAGATTGAGTTAGCCCCAAGGTTAGATCGAGACTTGTGTTATGGGATACTAATTATAAATATATAAATAAATATAAATATATAAGGACAAATCACACAGATTGAGCTAGCCCCAAAGTAAGTTCTAGACTTGTGTTTTGGGAAGTATCCCATAACACAAGTCTAGAACTTACTATCGTTGAGTTAGTAAACTCAACGATACTATATTTTTATAACAAATACACATATAGATAAACATCCAAGACCCGGGCCAATCAGAAAAAGATCATTTTCCATCATGACCCGACCGGGGATCGAACCCGGGACCTCTCGGTTCAGAGGCAAGCACTTTACCACTGCGCCACCGAGGTCGTCGATACTATATTCTATAACATAATATAGACAAATATCCAAGAACCAGGTCAATTTAAAAAAGATCACTTTTCGTGTTGACCCCGAGGATCGAACCCGGGACCTCTAGTATAGCGGTCCGGCATGATGACCATTAGGCCACGTCGTCATATGCTGTCTTTTTAGCTGAATATCCCATAAGTCTTATTATTTGAAATGAAAATTATTAATTAAATTATGTGACGAAAAAAGTTCTCAGTTCAGGGTCCAAGTGTTCCCTGAGCATAAGGGCACCCGGTGTCCGGCCCTCCAAAAGCTACGCCACAGCTTCTTATTCCGAAAACAATCGGTTTGCTAATGGAGTGATTGGACCGAAATGATTGCGTGGGCTTCTTTTCCGTTGGAAACTACAAAGCAATTCTTTTTACCCACGCGTTGACATGCTACACCAGCGGTCTTTTATGTGTAGCGGGTGGATTAGAAACTATTACGCAGTTTGACTATGGTGTCCGTTTCGAATAAATTGGACTGAATCATGAATTATATTTTTTATGTATTAAGACCTACAATCTACATTTGTTAATAAATAATAAATTGTTGACGTCTTTGGAGAAAAAGGCTGCGGTGAAGTTTGCGCCGCTTCTTCTTCACCTGCGCTTTGGAAGTCGGCGGTAGAATTTTCTTTTTTGACGTTATGTATACATCTTAAAGGACGATATACGTTTTGAATAAGATCCAGGATTCGCCCGCGATGGGTATTATACACCGAAACCTTCAGTATTAAACAATTAAAGAAAAAAATTTAAACCACCCGAACAAACATACATACAAACATACATACATACGTACATACGTACACACACACACCCACACATACATACATACATACATACATACATACATACATACATACATACATACATACATACATACATACATACATACATACATACATACATACATACATACATACATACATACGTACATACATAAACAAAAATCCCGCATAAAACTCCGTACAACATAAATATGTACAGACAGACAGCGGGAAGCGACTTTGTTTTATACTATATACTATGTAGTGAAGATGTAGCCCAATATACGCCACGTATCTCACTGTCAATTTATCTGAAGCAGTTTCTTGCTGCGCACTATAATATGCAAATCCGACGGCATGCACATGACGGCCGGCAAAAAGTTGCACTCTCCGACTGCACTACACATGGATTGACATATATATATACATATGCAGTGAATACAATTGGCTTTTGTGTATATGGGAGACAAAAAAAACTTTATTTTACTAGCAAAACCTTGTGGTATTTCTTCCGTCAAAGTTTTGGGATACTTCATAACACAAATCAATAATGTAAGAAATTCTAATTGGACTTTTACGTTAGAGGCTCGATTCTCATACAATTATATGTCCATTTCATCAATTCTCTGTTGTTTTTTTGAAAACCTTCAATATAGTTTAAGAGTTACACGTTTTTGTAATAAAGGCAAATAAATAAAATAAAAATAAACGCCACAGGCAATCATTATTTCTTCTCTCACATTAAAATTACATTTGTATTAAATAGAAAATAAAGTGAACCTTGCGGTTACAAAATAACGATCTATGTGAGAGACTGATGTCTGCAATGTGAAAATCTATATGCGGATCAAGGTCTCCAACGTCATAAGGCAGAGGAAGAAACCGCGATAACGTTTAGATGATTCCAAGCCTTAAAGTATATTGTACAAAAATATATCATGCAAGCGATTCGGCAATCAAGTCGCGTGGTGGTCATAATATAACCGGATATAGTCAAATATAACCAGATATAACCGGATTCAATAAGCGTGCGACACGAAAATCCAGATATAACCAGATTCAACAAGCGTGCGACACGAAGAATGTAACACAATTTTATGACTCTCTCTATCACTGTCTCTTGCTTACGTTATTAATTTAGACATGAAATAGTATTTGAGATAAAGTAAAAAATTAAAATAAATATCACATTATTTATTGACGTAATAAGTAACAGAGGAGAACAAATTGTTAAAAGAAAACTTTCAAAATGTGATTTCATTCCAAAATAGACTTATGAGTAAGAATAGAGATATAGGTATAACACAAAAATACAGTATAAAACTTTTTAAAGCCAATTTTTCATACTTTACTTAAAAAAGCATCAAATCAATTGCAAAGTTTACAAAAATCAAAAAGGAAACACGACTACTGTCTTTCTTTGCAGTTTACTTTCATTTAATCACGATTTTCCATATACATATATGTTTAAACATACAAGTTATTTCAATCTATGACCACCATTCATTTTGATATTTCATTCGATTATTTGGTCAAAATGTTAATAAAATATGCTCTATTCCATATTAATATTTTGACCAAATAATCATGTAATAATTCATATAATTAAAATTATGCGTCTTTTCAATCTAAATTGATACTCTCTTGGATTGTTTTATTAGATATCAAATTTTATGGGAAAGTTCCTTTTCGCGCCGATGCACGCACGAAGCCTCGTAACAATGCACGATTTGTATTTTTATATTGGCTAGTCGAAATATCGCCTAAAATGTGCATTATTCTTTTATTATATCTTGAGAAATACTTTGTACATTAAAGTGATTCGTTCACCGATGATACTAAAATTGTAAGATTCTTCAAAAAACCGCATCAAATCAAATGCAAAGTTCGGTGCAATTGTTTAAAATCATCGAACCACACCGCATTCCATCGCATATTTAATATCCATGATTCATACGGATCTGAAAAGAAAGGTTATTTTAGTTGCTTAACAAATCTATTTGATAAATTATTCCCGGTAAAGTGATGTCAAATTATGAAATTGCACACCACGGCCAAATTAAAAAAAAAACAATCCACCATTGGTCTTACTATGTTAGCATGGGTTTGGAATGCTTTTCTATTAAGTATTGTATTACAAAATGTTGTAAAATGTAATGTATTTTCTTTGGTATTTTATAATACGAGTACAATCTTTACTTATTACTTATTCATAAAAGATTCAATAAGCGTTCAATGTATATTATTTATAGCTATAAATTTGTCATATGAAATGTTAGCTACGAACACGCTTAAAATGAGACTCAACCTGTATACCCATAGTGGCACCATCTCATTTTTAACAATTTATTTTGTTTATTAGCGAAAACGATTACACACACACACACACACAGTCTACTATGAAGATTTTGGTGGCCACCGTTTTCGGTTTAGTAAACTGTGACTACATTGTATAATGGATATCTATAATACTCTGAAATAAATTCCTTTATCTAGTGTAGAATAATTTGGAAAGAGGATTTTTTAGTTTTCGCTAATAAACCAAAAAGAAATTGGTAACCATGTGACGGTGGCGCTAGTGTGCAGTTATGTCTCACCTTAAAAATCAAATTAAAAAAATCATAAATAAAGAAAATCAAATCAAAATAGAGAAAGCTTACAAGATAATCAACGTACTTACATTATGTACCTAAAAATCCAAGATTGCAGCAGAAGTTATGGTAAAAGTAGGTCTATTTGTTATTTACCAAATATCTTTTTCACTTGAGCAATGTATTTTGTAGGTTGTTTCGCAAATTCAACGATGCAATAAATTACAAAACCAAATAAAGCGAGAAAGATGATTGTACAGAATATGACTCCGCCACATACACCTATTGCGCCACTGCAGGTTCCACTTGTACACCTGGTGATGCTTTCGGCGCATCCTCCGCAGCAGGCTGCGCATGCGCGGCCGCAAGGGTCGCGGTCATGATCACAGTCATCGCCATCACCGAACTTACTGGAATAAATAATAAAATTCCAATTAATACTGGCCAAGACGACAACACTATCAGGAATCATCTTTCTATCTCATTTGTCTACGATAGCTCGTTGTTTTCAGTTTTCTTTGTTTTTGACCACAAGTGGAGGTGTTCTACTTATGGAATTAGTAGGTAGGTGCTTACTAAATCCATGGTTCTACTAATCAAGCCAATTAATTAATCAGCCAACTCTTGTTTGACAATGATTGCCAGTCACCATGACATGTTTTATCGCTATACAATAAATTATTTACAATGAGATTCGCAAATATTACTGAATCACAACAGGCAAATTGTGTGTGTTTAGAATAACATACTCGTATTAAGAGAAAAACAGTTTTATCAACATATTTTATTTACTATTAACATCATTCGGTATGTGCTACTCGTAACATAATTTTTGTTTCGTTGGTATGATTATGTAATATTAAAAAGGTTTGTAATTCACTTCATATTGGTTTAAAAAGTAAAAACAAAAGTTATGTAGGTACTTAATAATGATTTACAAGATCTTGTATAACTTTAGCTTCTTAAAGAATGTCGAACATACAAATTAAGAAGATAAATATGAGAAGAACACCGCGAAAACATAATACGATAAACTGCAAATTTAAGTTGTAATTATGTAATATTGAAATCTTTTATTTTGTGAAAATATTATATTTATTTTACATACAGATGGATGAAGCTGCAAGAGCAAAAATAGGTAATAAAAATTTAAAAAATTGAACACAAGTTGATACTTACATAATATACTTAAATGGTTTAATTTTCCATACAGCATTCATGTAGGTAAATTATGATTAAATTTCATATCGAATATTCTTTAAAGCGGTAATATAGGGGCAATGGACCGCGGTTGATAAGACCGGTGATGCAATAGAACAGAAGAAGAAGCGAAAGGAAAAAACCTACGACACAAGACAATGTTATACAATAAAATCCAAAGAATTCGCTACATTTGCCAACTCTTCTACTTTGCAAGATTCTAAGGATGATATCAGCACACCGTTGCCAAAACGTCATTGTTTGTTCACACGGTTCACACGGACCCGTTGCCCAAATATCCCGATCACAGACGTCACCGACGTCACTGAAAAGAAAGGTATATTAATTAATAGGTCATGACGACCGGCAAGGGTTGTCGGAGAGGCCAACAATGATTTAGCTTTTGTCCGCGTCTTCATGTAACTTTTGCCGGGATGTAAGGCTGTCCTTCTCTATGCTTCTAACTATATGTATGCAAAATTTCAAGAAGATTGGTTGAGTGGATACACTTTATTTAAAACAAGTCTAACGCATAATGAAATAGCAATATTGTGGATATTCATTTTGCTTGCCCGTTGCCATGGCCTGTCTGACAGTTGTCTTAACTTGAATTTTAATATCTTTCTCTGTTTGATATATGTAAAGAACCCAAGATAAGGGCGGCTGCATATAATTTTTTATACTAAACACATTATATAAGCAGATTTGAATCATGAAACTGAATTAGTTTAATTACAAAATTTAAAATCTATATATGTAAGTTGGTAATTTTGAAATATTTTATATGAAAAAAAAAAAGAATATGAGAAATAAAGTGTATTATAATAAATTTATTATGGCGGAGGAAATCGAGAAAGGTCTTACAGTTATAACATTATTATAGTTATCTTATTACATCACGTCGCAATGCCTCCGTGCCGTGGTTGGTTGACTGCTTCCGGCTGCGAAAAGTAAACTTGATGAAGTTCCAATTGAAAACTTGCGTTTATCATTCTTGGGTGAGTTTTGTAAGAAAACTGCTGCTTTGCTTTGGAATCGAAGAAACTCCGTCTAGTTAAGCTGGGCGGTTTTATTGTTGTTGATTATTATATTTATACGGTTGGTAAGTATTGGTTCTTGATTATATTCAATACGGCTAGGAGCGGGACACGGCTAATGGCCCTCTCCACAATCTTACACATAAATATATAACATATAATTCTTTGAATTATCTATAACCTATACCAGGTTATAGATAATTCAAAGTAGAAGATTATGAGAGACTGTGTTCAAGTAGCCCTTCCTCGAGGACTAAACTGATTTAAAACAATTTGAATCTTACCTTACTATAAGAATAGGGGATGAAAATATAGATGAAAGAATGTAGAGGTATGTACTTACATTTTATATACTGTTTGGAACACAAGAATCATAAATATAAACATTTTTCGCGCTCGGAGCGTGCGTCGACCTGTTACCATTATAAAATGATAATGTTATAAAAATGTAATTCACACGAGCGAAACTGCTGACATAAGCTAGTATCTATAGTTAAGGAATCATATTAGGTATTGTACATTGAAATAAACATTATTATTATTATTACAATAACTAAAACTACAAATGGGCGGCATTAATAAATCGTACAATTTATTAAAATTCAAGTTAAAAGAGAGGTAATGACGACTGGCAAGTATTGACAATACATACGAGTTTGTATAACGATATGACTCATGTATGGTCATTTACATCGACCCCCGCTGGCTTGGTGGAGGAGGAAATCAAGAAGGATCGTTTTGGTTGTAAATGTATAGAGTTAAAATTCCCCGTGTGCACCGTAACGCACCTACAAACAGGTTACCATTCTGCCATACGATTCTGTCGACATCCATGGCCTAATGGTCATCACGACGGACCGCTACACCGGAGGTCCCGGGTTTGAACCTCGGTCAGGTCAACATGGAAAATTATCTTTTTCACATTGACCTGGGTCTTGGATATTTATTTACATATATATAAATGTTATAGAATATAGTGTCGTTGAGTTAGTATCACATAACACAAGTCTCGAACTTACTTTGGGGGACTCAAGCTGTGTGATTTGTACCTATATACTTATATTTATTTATATTCATACGCTGGGCTAATATGGCAATTTCAAAAAGCTTGATAATTTGTTTCTACTGACGTAGCTGTGGGTATATATTTATAGATGTAATTAAACACACTGAATGTGTGTCTCTCATCTGAGCGTTTACCCCTTTTTTACTCTTCCCTACAATATCTATTTTTCCTCTCAACGTCACATGGTCTTCGGTATTCTTAGTATTCAGAGCATTGCCACGGTGCTTTTTTGACGTCAAGCCTGCTTTTTAGAGATTTCCTATCTGCTAGTACCAGGCAGAAGTGTTGTGATCTGACGTAAAAAAAACCTATCGTAAAAACGTAACTGTTTTGTAGTAGCTAGTAACTGCTTTGGCAACTTTTCCCGCCAAATTGCCAATGTGTAATTAGTATTTTACAAATAATATTTTTTGACTAAAGCTTTTATCGTCATAGTGAACGTGAAACACAATTTCAGGCCAATCGGCGAAAGATATATGTTCCGAAAATTATGTTTCATGATTCCACACGAAGAACTAGTTTCTTCGTGTAAAATTTACATTGCAAGTTAAATTTAAGCCTGTAGAATGACTTACCACATAGTATATATAACTTGATGACTGGTCGTAGAAGAGCTTCTGTTAATTCTTTACTGTAATCTCAATTTGATTTCTTAGAAAAATGTTCACACTTTCATTTTTCGAGAAAATAATAAATACATATTATAAATATTAAATACAAAAATAAATAAAAACACTGCTAGAATAACATTAGCATAGCCAAGGTGACATTGCACTTATTAATCTAAGAATAAAGTCTATTTTGAAAAAGAGGTTTAAAAACAATACATTATTTTTTTCGAAAATAAGTTAAAAAGCATATGTGACAAGTTTAACAAATCCATTTAAAAACAATACAGATATTCTATACGTGTTTTATGTAAATATTCACGCACGGATATCATACTAGTATTACAATTTATTTGCAACTATAATAAAATTTTATATGGACAATGATCTTTTTTAGATTGACCTGGGCCTTTGATGTTTATTTATCTATTTAGGTGTATGTCATAAAATATAGTATCGTTGAATTAGTATCCCATAACACAAGCCTCGAACTTACTTTGGGGGCTAACTCAATCTGTGTGATGTAGGTATATATATTTGCCCAGAGCATCGAATATATATTCCAATATCATAGACAAACCTAAAAGAAAAAAAAAGATTTATGGTACAGATGACATAGATAAGAAATGTATTTTTTTGACAATTTTTATTTTTGTGACATTTTCTATATTATTGGCAGTGAACAAAATCTGAAACTTATACAAGTCATTTTGTAATATCATTTTCTTGTATGTCAGTAGCGACTGCGTCATCGGGATAAATTCTTGGTTCGCTGCTGTCAGTGTCATTTCATCAGAATTTGTCGTTTCTAGCAGTTTTTATTATTATTTTTGTATTATTATTGTTTACTATATTTATAATTATATATATTTTAATGGGAAATCAAATTGAGTGAACAGGAGAGGATTAACAAAAACTCTTTCACTGTCTATCATTTTAATTTATATGAACCATGTGGTAAGTCGGATATTTTTTTTTTCACTGAGACGCCTTGTATTTGTGTGTTCAGTTTTTCTAGGCACTGTCTGCCCTTGTGATATTGGGTTACTTTATAGAACGGTATCACATACTTTAAATTCTTTTTTTATGGGTTATAGTTTTTAACAATCACTCACTGGCGACCTCGGTGAAGTTCTTGCCACTAAACCGAGAGGTCCCGGGTTCGATCCCCGGTCGGGTCATGATGGAAAATGATCTTTTTCTGATTGGCCCGGGTCTTGGATGTTTATCTATATATGTATTTGTTGTAAAATATAGTATCGTTAAGTTAGTATCCCATAACAAAAGCATCGAACTTACTTTGGGGCTATCTCAATCTGTGTGATTTATCCCAATATATTATACTAGATTTTGTCCGCGGCTTCGCCCGCGTGTATTTCATAGCAAAATCTCAGTACTTTTATCGCGTACTCTGTAAGACTGGTAAACATATATAGTTCAATTTCCCGTTTACCGCTGTGTCTCATCCCGCAAACTTGTCCAACTTGTCCGCTTCCTACTATGTAATATAGAATTGTAGATATCCCGTACCGTTTCCTACATATTATGTGCCATCATGTTTTTCACAATGTGTCCCGTCCCGTTACCCACTACGTGTCTCCTTCTCATTTCCCGCTCCGACTCCCACTCCCGCTTTCTGTAACACGTGCCGTCCCATTTTCCATGACGTTTTACGTCCCGGTTTTTTATTAACCACAAACATAAATTAAACATTTTTTGTATTTACTATTATTGTTCATTACTATAAAAAGTAATAAGTAATTTCAACTATTTAGCTATCAATCGCGGTTCATGAGATATAGTCTAGTGACAGACAGACAGACATACAGACGTTGCCCGCGGCTTCGCCCGCGTGATGTGTCTTTGCTCTGTCTACATACACCGTAAGAGATAAAGTCGTGTAAAATAGGTTTCTATATAGAAAAAGTCTAGCAGGGTCACACGATCTTATTGGCCTTGGAGAATTGACCTCGAAGGGCCACCTGCGTCTGCTGTAAAATGGACCCCATTCCACCCTAATACGGATGATGGTCTTTCACTTCCACCACGTTAGATTTCAAATACGTTGTGTTATTCGTAATCAGCGACCCGAAAAACTGTACAAACAATACCCATGTTGATATTTGACTTTATTAGCCCCTTTTCCCCCATTTAGGAGTAAATTTTTGAAAAATCCGGAGACCCGTATTTACTCATTTATTGATAGAAGTAATCCTGTAAAGTTTCAAACAAAACAAATTAACTAATCTGTTCCCTGAATTATTAATTTATGAAAGCTTTAATCTAGCTACGCCTCGTGGCTTCACTTTTGTGGGTATTTTCCGTGAGAATTTGGGATGAAAAGTATTCTAGTGTATTTATAAACTAGATTTCAGGGAAAGTTTGTGAGGATGCATGTGTTAATCTTTCAGGCAAAATCTACTCGACGGATTGTTATGAAATTTGGTACATGTGTATAATATAACCTGGAATACGAGATTAATTTTTTACAATTTTATCACGAAATGACCACGGGAGCGAAGCCCCGGGGCAAAAGCTACTACTACATAATGTAAAATTTGACTTGAAAAAGTGCATCTGAATGTATAATTCTAACTAATATTATAAATGCGAAAGTAATATGGTTTTTTTGTTACCTCTTGACGCTCTATCTACTCGACCAATCTTCTTGAAATTTTGCTTACATGTAGTGTACAGTATGGGAGAGGGACATAGATATATTTCACCCCGGAAAAATACTTGTTCGCGTGGGAAATTTACGCGGCCGAAGCCGCGGTCAAAATCTATTTCTGAATAAATGTATAACAATAACTTTGACGTGTGCTCGAAGTGGTGGCTGCAACTGTCACATTGATTAGCCCACTCCTATATACCTCTCTCTCACGGAGGCTCAAAGTCTATTCAAAATTCAAATTCAAATCATTTATTCATAAATTAGATCTTCACAGGCACTTTTTCTCGTCAATTTTTATATTTATAGTTATTTGTCACAAGCTACAAACTACTGGCATTTCGGAACGACCACTGCTGAGAAAAAATGCCGAAAGAAACTCATTTGAACAGTGTTGGTCCCTATCATGCCAGATCGACTTACCATTATTGTTTCTTACAATGTTTTTTTCTAACAATATATAAAAGCACATATGTACATAGTCAAAAGGTATATCAAAAAAGGTTATGATTATATATATATCGTATATGTATATGTAATATATATATATCGATGTGAAACACAATTAACTTACATAAAAATATATGAGAAACGAGATGACCAGTACCCTCTGGCAGCACCCGTTCACGAGTTGACGCATGGGTCAGCCATCGCGTAGCTCAACCATAATAGAGGGAACCTCACGACCCGGCCCACGTCTGTCAAAATAGATCGAATTTATTGGAACTTCTTATCGAGTGTGTCATCCACTAACACGTGTCAAATTTTGTCAAAACCCTTTCACCGACTAATTTATTTTCAAGGCATCTGGCATGGCTTTTACCTGCTGTCATATACAAACTTGGAAACTCAACAGTCAGCCGGTGAAGGTAAACATCGTGAGGAAACCTGCCTTACCAAGCTTTCTTCCTTAACCTTTTAATAATAATAAATATTTACTTCGGACAAAAATCCATACAAGTTACCTATATCTATGTTAGCACTTACATCTATGGGTGAAATAGGAACCTGGCCTGTTGAGGCCAAGATAAACTCCTATCCAGTGCTTCAGTATTGGACTGTCCATCTTGGCACTCAACGCGCTCAGGATGTGACTGCTACTGCCGCGAAGGCGTCAATCAGAGAGCGCTATAATGTCGAGCCAGTTGCAGTAACATCCTGAACCCGTTATTGTACTGGACGCGTAAGGTATTGTAGGTCCTCTGCGTATAGCTAACCCACAGGCTGCATATGTAAAACGATTGGCAATATGCCTTGAACAACATTATTCTCACATTATTTGTACAACGTGCAAACCTTTTGTTGGACAGTTAAATAAATTGAATTAAATGCACTTAAATTGTCAATTATAATACAATTGTTCAATTTTATTGTTTTTTGTCTCTTTAAGTCCACTTGCATGTCTGGTTGAGTTTTGTTCTTTATCTTTTTACGTGTTGAGAAAAAAAACCTATCTGACGCGGTGAGGGCGTTAATTTTAAATTATCGTTATATATGATGAATGTTTACGACTTCCAGTTCAACTAGTAAACTCATATTTTACATTTACATTGGTAAAATTCACAGTTTTCTCCCTCTTTCATTTTAGATTAGGAGCTGTGATACCCCGAGGTCCAGGATCCGCGTAAAAATCAATAATTCAATTTTGAAGATTTGGCTGTGCTTTTACAACCGGCTGCCTGCCTGACGTCAACCCTCTTTGGTAATGTTATTGTTGCACAGCTGTTATCACCTCGTACGACATCCACGTGAAGATTTGGAGTGGTCCTATTCTTTATTTTCGTTCGTATCCCGACTATAGAATGATAGAGTAATTGTAGATTGTTGGACTGTCGATAGGCTGATGAATGATGACTTGCCACATGGCCCACTGTTATTTATACAAGTGATTTATTGATGTTGTATAAAAAAATATGTGTTTGTTAACTAATATTTTAATCAAATAACAATTTATATAATTATTTCATTAAGTATTTACCTAAATTTACTTAAAATGTATGTGTAAGCACATCACATATTAAAATTGGTCGATAATATGATATGGAATTGTCGTGAATTGTTTATTTAAATAACTATATATTAAACGATTTATTTCCCAGACGTTTCAGACCTTGTTACAGAGGTCCGTGGTTACTGTGCGACTCAAATATTTCGACTTTAATATATACTTATGCAAAGCGAAAGTTTAAAAGTAGTTATTTAACTTTTATGCATTTTATTTTTTACTCAGTCTAATAGAGAACTGTTTGTTACATTCTGTTTATATATATAGTATTAAGTCGTAATAAAATACATACAGAAACTGTTAAGTGCGCATTGCCTATTGCCAATGTTGCAAGGTCCTGGGTTCGATCCCCGGTCGGGTCATGATGGAAAATGATCTTTTTCTGATTGATCCGGGTCTTGGATGTTTATCTATATATGTATTTGTTATAAAATATAGTATAGTTGAGTTGGTATCCCATAACACAAGTCTCGAACTTACTTTGGGGCTAGCTCAATCTGTGTGATTTGTCCTAATATATTTATTTATTTATTTCTCAAGTTAATGAAACTAACTCGATTCAACACTCAGTAGCGTCCTGGGTGGACGATGGAGCTATACAGAAGCGACAGCATAGCGCTTAAACAAACATTGATTTGATTGTTGCAGTTTGGAAAAATCAAAGTCACATTTTTACAAAGTTTTTTTTTTTTTTTACGAATGATGCAAGAAAAAAATCTTGGCGAAAATACTCTTTAATACCTTACATTACACTTTTTGGTATGTTGATGTCTGATGTTTTCCTATATTTTTATTAATCATTTTTTTTAGACCAAAAGCATTTTTTTACCCCAATATATTATTTTTCATAAAAAGGAAAATTATGCGAATTAAATAAAAGACGCCAAGTTTTCCGGCTTCTTTAAATGCTATAGATTTTTTTCAAATTTTTTTTCAAAAACAATTTTTTTTCTATAAAGTTAATCACCATCATAAACACAAATAAGAATTTTTGGAAGCGCTATATTTACTGAAATAACATCCCGTAGTTTAAGCTTGTAAATTATACTTGCAAATATTATTTTTTCTGCACGGCGGCCATTTCATTAATTTCGAGATATTTTTGAACGATTTTTTTAAAGTTTTTTATTAACACTTAACTTTGTATATCATTTAATCAATTTCAATTTCTTTAAAATCATTATATATATTGTTTACCTCCTCCAGACTATTTATGCTATTATCATAAAGAGGTGAGCGTTTATGAATTTGAATGTTTGAGGCGGGTAATCTCCGAAATTATCGAACCAATTTCAAAAATTCTTTCACCATTACAAAGGTACATTATCCATAATTGCTATAGGTTATATTTTATCTTAAAATTCCCACGGCAGCGAAGCCCCGGGCAACATCTAGTTTTTCATATTCTAAAAATGGAAGTCATCCAAACTAGCATTCGGTAAGACGTAAGTTTAGTGAATAGGAACCCTTTATTTTACAATATTGCTGTTTTTTTAGCGAGCAGAATGTCATCTAACTTACAGTAAATTTCACATATACTTACTTATGTATTTGATTTGACTGAATGGCTTTGACTCCTATCAGTGCCTCGTGTAATCTGACAAAACAGTTTTAATAGCACACTGGTTGAATATTCAGTTCAGTACGGTGCAAGCGGTAGTTGATCGTTATGTCAGATGCCTTTAAGCTATTTAAAAAAATCGGACACCACTTTGATTTTAATACACTCGAACAGGCCAGTTTTCACTCCAAACTTCAAAGAGAACTTCATGAGCAATCTATTTTGACAGACAGCTAAGGATTTTAGCCTACGATCAATTATACTGATTCACATGTAATGCAGTTTATTTTAGCAATCTGAATTGAATCGCATTGGTGTTAAAAATTAACTTGTTAATTGGAATCTGCTGTGCAGATATGTCTAAGTCCAAATTCTAGACCGCATGAAAAGATGATAGTAAACCCCCAAGTTCGGACATAAGTATCACGGCTGTGTCGACCTTTATTCCGAAAACACTTTAAGCTTACCACAACCTATCTCAATGTTACTAGATAGACATTCTTTTTATTCCACGTAGTTATACCTATTTAGAAATCATCGAGTTACGCGTTCCCATAATAGTAATTCATACAACACTGACAACTGTGATGTCGAGTCGCGATGACGAGCTTGAAAAAGCTTGTGAAAGAAAGACAGAAAAAATATTTATTTGACAAAAATATGAAATTGATCATCATCGGCCTAACCTTGTCAGTCGGTATAGTATGAAATTGATCATCAGAGAAATTTGCTTAGATAAGATTAGCTCAGCATATTGCTATGGCCCAGGCAGAAGCGCTGAATAGGTAAGGTAAAAACGTATGTGAACGGCATAACTTATACTCGTATGTTGAATGAGTATTTCTAAACTGGTGATGACAACTTGGTATAAAATATCCAACTAGTTCATTCAATGTATTTAAAATAGTATATTTAAAACTAGAAGGGGACACGTGGAAATAGAGAGTGGGAGACTTTTGCCCAGCAGAGGGACATGTTATAGCTAAAAAGAAAATTAAAACTAAATGGAACAGAAGAAATATTTCGATCACTTTTCAGTTTTAGATGTTGCCCGGCGTGTGATTTCATGCGTGGGATTTGTGGTGGACTTTGCGGCGGGATCACAGGCCTATGTGGGGCAACTATATGCTTGACCATATGTATATTCGCTTTGTTTAATTTTATGGTCATATGCTCCGTTGTTGTATTCTATATGGGCCCCGAGGCAATCATAGGCAGAACAATTTTCACTACACCCTCGACTACCACGTAAATCACATTTTTACAACGTTTGATGGGAAAAATTGGAACTTTAACATCGAGTAAGTACATGAGTTCATTTTGTTTTAAATTATCATTTCCAGATTGAACCACCAAGTATTGATTCACGCAAAAGTTTGAATCCATTTAATTAGTGTACTGAACAGAATGCAATTTTTAAAGTATTTAATAAATAGATGATAAACCTTGCGAATGATCTCACCTCTCATGGTGAAGATCTAAAACTTTGTATAATTTTTTCTGTGTGCTATATTCTTCAATAACAGTGCTTCGTTCACGTTCGTAATCTATAACTCTGCAGCATCTATGATTAAATTTTTCAAACAAAATATTAAAGGACTTTTAAATATACCTACAAGATTTATTGAATTAAACGAACACTAGGTTCATGTATATTGGCATCTTATCGTTTTTGAAAATATATTTTCTTTATATAACTAATAAAACTGGTCTGAACAACTGACTTCATAGATATGAAACTTCATAAATATGAAATCTGTTGTTACTTATTAACTTAGATAAGTTATCATAAGTTTTTGTATCGGAAAATTTATTTTTATACTATCATACGTGTAATGTTTCTTTTATATAGTATGAAATTTTGTCTGTCCATTTTCTGCTTCTATATCGATATCAATTGAAGGTTTTCGAGTAACTTTTTGACTGCCATCTTTTTAATTATCGAGTGTGTTATTACCGACACTGGTGTCATATTTTATTTAAGTGGCCTAAAGGCATCTGACTTTATATTTGCAACTACCGCCTTATGTGATTATAATATCCCTTGTTTACATAATTATTGAACTAAATACGAATGAGTGTGTAAATTTCCTTATAACATTTTTTTTAACTCACTAAAAGCGAACAATTTTTTAGAATCTCCGATTAGTCAGTCCATCTAGTATTAAAACTGAATCGTTTTTTTTACGTTAACTCGAAGAAACTTTCTGCGAGCCAAATGTTATTGAGGTACGGAACCCTAAAGACACAATTCAAGGCACCTTGAATTGAAAATCTTTACCACAGGCAGTGGTATTCTCATTTTGAAAGAAATAATGAAAGACGATGGCTCAAGATAGCTCAGATTATATGAATCTCCTAGATTATTCTCTACATGTTTCATTAATACTTATAATTATTATCTACGCATACTTTTAAGTTCATGTTTCGTGGTTTAAGTCTGTCAATTTATATTTATAGACTTTTGTCAATATATTTATGTATAATTGTCACTTTTTGCCGTAACATTTCTTCCTGTTTCTTTTATATTATTATTTACATGATCAACTATATAATATAATATATAAACAATAAGAATCATAATCATCTACAGCCCTCCGCGACTCACTGCTGGGGACAGGACTCCTTCCGTCTCCGATAACCTACCCTGAGACCCATTCTTACAGATGCTGCTAGCAATTTCCTTTACATCGTTAATCCATCTATCTAGCTGCCAAATTTCCTAGGCTTAGTGCTCACAATATCATTGATACTCTTTATTATATTAATATGTTAGGGATAGAATTTAAATTATTTTAGATATTTGATCAATTTATCGACTTGACTTTGCAAGCCTTAGGTTTGTATTTTATTGCCATAGAAATTTGTTAATTATGTATGTGACTTATGACGACCTCGGTGGCGCAGTGGTAAAGTTCTTGCCACTGAACCGAGAGGTTCCGGGTTCGATCCCCGGTCGGGTCATGATGGAAAATGATCTTTTTCTGATTGGCCCGGGTCTTGGATGTTTATCTATATATGTATTTGTTATAAAATATAGTATCGTTGAATTAGTATTCCATAACACAAGTCTCGAACTTACTTTGGGGCTAGCTCAATTTGTGTGATTTGTCCTAATATATTTATTTATGTTTATTATTTATTTATGTATAAATATTTTAAGTTGATGTTTCACTAAAACTAACACACTGATTGACTGTTCAGTTCAGTAATGATAATAAGTGCAACTTGTCATGTCAAATGCCTTTAGGCGATTAGTAAATATCGGACATAGTGATATATAACACACTCGTAAAGATTCCAAGCGATCTATTTTAGCGGATAATTGAGAATATTGTTACGATTGTGTTATAGCTATTTTTCCAACGGCAATAACCGGTTACGACCGGTAATAACAACTTTAATCTCTTTTCAGTATAGGCAATTCTGATGACGGTCCAGGGCGTGGTGGTTGCTGCATGTGCTGCAATCGGGGGTGTGAATGTCTTCATGGGTGCACTAGTGGGCTATGTGGGGGGCTTTTGGGTGTCTGCGGTGGGGGGCTATGTTGTGCCATAGCGGGAATATTCTTGATCTCCGTCACAATTATATGCACCATCGTTTATTACGCACTGAGAATCGATTTAGTACTAACAACAGAAACGTAAATACTCTTGTTATAAGTTTCGATCGGAAATTTTGAACTTTTATTGTGTGTAAGTACCTATTCTGTCTTCTGTACTTATTCTCTGTTTAATTTGATGTAGTTATTTGCGTCGCGTGATTTAATTAGTTATAAAATTAGTTGACGGAGTGCATTTTAAAAAACCATGCAAAGACCTGGATCTGCGATCCCATTTGCATTAAATATCTTACCGTAGAAAAATAATCGACAATCCTTTTTTCACTATCATACAAATGACATTTAATTTCGCGCCACCCGCACATTTTTTTTTTCTCAGTAGCTAACTCCCTCTATTATCCAATTAAAAAATTAAAATAATAAAACCACAGACAATAAGTTTAAAAAATAAAAATAAAGAGTTGTACACGCACAAGTACAGAGGGCGTTAATGGGTTAAATATACTAATAAAAGTCTATAAATATAAATTGATAATCATTAACCTCAAAAACAAGAACTTAAAAGTAAGATAAGTATGATGACTAAAGAGCCATATAAAAATTTAAGATTCAAAACGACCTAAAGAGCGCTATTTATAAAAATTAAAAAAATCATTGCCGTTAAGATGAAGTGGAGAAGAATTGGTCATGAAATTGGTAGGAAATATGGAAATTATATGCGTGTAAAGAGCCGCTCGCTTTATCTGTCGCGCGACTAGATTGTTATGGCGCTAGCAGAAGGCGAATGATCAGTCCTCTCATACTAGGAGCATCTCCCCTATTTCCCCGAAGGGATGCCGATGTTATAATACATTGATCTATTGCACAAGTGTATGGGCGGGATGCAAGGTTAAAAAGTTTAATTATATTCACCGACTTTGTTATTGTACGGCTTCATCGTTATTAATTTATTCAACGGTTTTCATCTGCTCTGATCATTATTTTTGTGGGAATTGTATTGTTGTTGTGATAAAATCATTTTCAAGGCTAAATTGTGAAACATTTAATAATGTCTCATCTAAGCTACCGTGAGCTATATTTTCCTGTCATCTTTCATAATTTTCAGGATTATTTTTTTTGTTGAGACATTACCTCTTTGGAATCATCATTTGGAAGCTTATTTGTTTCTCTACGACCGCATTCTAAACGAGCATACCACGTGATATTGGTTGGTATAGATGGAGCATGTTCTAAGTAATCCTGTACAAGCAATAGTCGTGCTGGAATGGTGTTTTTATGCTTAGGTACGATTAGGACGTTAGATGTTATAAGACATATCTTCGCAGCAAGTTTCTTCGTTCAAAGTCGAATGACAAAAAACCCATTAATTTTTATACAAAACTAGCTTTGGCCCACAACTTCGTATGCGAGTAAAAATCCATTTCCCGTGGGAATTTCTGGAAATCCCTTCTTAGCGCTCCCCTACGCTCCCCTAGGAACCTACACACCAAATTTCAGCTTTCTACGTCCAGTAGTTTCGGTTGTGCTTTATCAGTTAGTCGGTCACGCTGTAACGCAAGAGTTTTATTATATACATATATATAAATTGATTGAATTTTAATTTCGTTTCAGTATAGACCGTTGTGATGACGGTCCGGGCAGTTATAGATGTTGCGCGTGCTGTGTGCGGCTATGCGAGTGTCTTCACGGAGCCACTACTGGCATTTGCGGGGGGCTTGCCGGTATCTGCGGTGGTGCTGTGTGTTGCGCCGTAGCTGGTATCATTTTGATCGCCGTTGCGGTCGTAACTGCCATAACTATGTTTGCATTGAACATCGACAGCATACTGACTAGCCCTAAAACTACTACTTAGTATGTCGTGAATTACATCGTGTAAGTGCGTTATCACCTATTTCATATTTCCTTTAAATCGTTATTTTTGTTATTACAAAGTATTTAGCGTATGTATTTAGCTAGTACCGATATTGTTTACGTGTCAATTTTAAAGCCAAGATATGAACTTGTCTTTAATTCATAGATGGAATTAAAGATCAAGGTAAAATTCGTGTTATAGGGAGGTAAATTCTATAGCAGGTGACAGCAAGTAGAATGGAAAACACTCCAATGGAGTATAGAAGATGTTCATATGGTTCGAATCAACAATGGTTGATTCGAACCGTATGAACATCTTGTAACATGAATAATTAGTTGAATGTTATTACTTCCTGTTGTTAGTTTGAAAACTATATAATGTACTCCATTAACGAACTTAGATGACTTGGATGATTCTTCTTATGTTTTAGTAACATTAATGTTAACTGCAATGATTATACGAATAACAATTGTCAAAATTTTAACATTGAAAAATTTAAATATTAAATTTCCACAATATCTGCGTGCCAATATCTAAAGTTCCTAATATTTGGTATGATATATCCATCCCTTTCTGGCAAACTGATAATTACATAGGCAAGAAAATAATGGCTACAAATTTTACACGCAATTTTTGGAACGGCTTTGCTCATTCGTATACATTCCATTTTAGTATTATAAATTAGTTGGTTATTTGTGAGTTAGAATGACATATTTGTGAGAACTTAATTCTATCGCCACAGACAAAAAATATATGGAAATTGAGCTAGCAGCGCCTCAGTAGTACGTAAAAGAAATAATTATTTTTTTATAAAAGATTTGTTGTTTTAGAAATGTATTGCTCTCGTAAAATATCATGCTAACCTCACAGCTTGTTATCCTAATACCGAACCTGTACGAGCTGTGTTGTGTGACATTTGATTATGGTGTTTTATTAAGTGAATGCGTTTACATATTTTATTTTTTTAAAAGGCAACTATTCTATTTTTAACGATATATAAATTGTTTGTAACAGTATACTTCTACTGTATTTACAGTATACGACTATAACTGACCCCAATCGTGCCTTCACTGGTGTAGCTGCCACGCCACGGGCTGGGCACGGGCACTTATATGTACACTAACTGGGACGTGCCCAATTATTAAATAATTAGTAGTATCAACAAAGCTGGCTTACAGCGAGTTTTTGTCTGTACTCAATTTTTGTTTGAGGTGTAGTTTTCAATGGCTAAATACTATGGCGGGCACAATGAACCATCGTTACTTTTGCATAGCAAATATTTTTAATATTTTTTTTTTGTACAATTATTTTCTCTTCTGAGATGAGGAGACTATTATCGTTTTATATTGTGTGTAAAGATCTCTATCGCCAGATACCAGGGCCGTGTCTCTTCAGGAGTCTAACAAAATATCGGTATAGGTCATACACTTAAATATATATCAACCTCAGTATCGGTGTAATTGTTTTAAATAGTGACAATAAAAGTAAAATTTGTATATAATTGTATATATCCGCTCTCACTCCATAAATCAGACATGTAGGCCACAAATATCCTGGAGTTCATGTCGATAGTTTAGCAGCTGTGGAGGACTGTCCGTTAGTGTTTCCCAATGTTAGGGACACCAAGGGATCTCTTTTCCCGGTAACAATTCCTGCCACGGCCTTGGCACAGCTTTGATCTGTGGGGATGTATCCCCAATAATTAATAATAAAGCCCTATTTTTTATTATATTTTTTTACATTTATTTAATTATTTATAATATTTTTATAGTTTTTTTTATATAGTATTGTTTAGTGTTATTTATTGTAAATAAATAAATAGTGGCATATCTTCATTGTTTTCTTTGCGTGTATTTTTTACCGAATCGAATATTTTCTTCCGAAATTTTACTAATGTCGTCAGAAAAAAATCGTTTGAAATTTGACTGCTGAATCTCTCGTGTGGTGTATAACGTAGTAACAATAAATGGACAACACTAAACGGCGCACACTAAACACTAAGCTTGAATCGATTGGCTCCGACGGACACATACACAGAAACGGGCACAACACACCCAAAGCCGCAGAAATATTATTTGTGATCACAAGTACAAATGTTCGTCCGCGCTGGAAACCGAACCTAGGAACTCCTAGCCAAGTCAAGTAGGTATCCCAGTAAAGGCATCGACGACAGAGTAGAATAGCTGATAGAGGACGGAGCGCAACGTGGCATTGGGACCTGACTCTTATAGTTTTCTTTTGGACACAGTTGCAAAATCAGGTGAAGCAGCGCCTTGCTGTTGAAAACTAGCTCATAAACTGAACAGGTGGACATGCGACACATACTTACCCGCGCGCGGGGCCCTTTCTAAATCTAGGGCCAGGTCACAGATATAAGAATATCAATGAATGGAATTAGTAGGTACTACGTTAGTAATTCCATGTATCAATGTAATGTTTTTATATATGTTATATAGGCCCATAGGATGGAATTAGTAGGTATTTTTAAGGAGTAAGTATACCTACGTATTCCATGGACCATAGTCCACCAAAAAGAAAAAAAAAATTAAGCGTCGCGATACTACGAATAAATTCATTTTACCGGCTTTGACAAAACGAGAGTGACTTGGTAGGTAACTTCGTAGAAATTGTAGGTATATTCATAAGGATAGGAATCCTTGAGCTGTCTTGCTCGTAGTCACGCGCACCCAGTTGATACTGTTGACTGTGGCGCTCCTACGCCTGAGCACTGCGTGAAAATATACCTTTAAATTTTAAGATTCAATTGTGATTTCAAACCCCGGCTAGCTAGCCTGACGTTAAACCTCTTCAGGAATACTGCTGCCTGTCTTAGATCCATAGACATTCAATATTTAGATGAATTAAACGTCTGTGCTTAGATCAACAAAAAATATTTAAAAAATGCTGCCTAACTTTATCCTAGGTGCGGCCATGGATTTAGTAAGTACTTTGGAGTACCTATTAAATCCATGGGTGCGACATCCATAGAAGAATATGGGTTTCTATATGTTTGGCTCTAAAATATATGGGTGGATGAAACCTGGAATAACGCATTGGGAACTAGAATCCAAAAAGCTGGTATGCTAATCCTACTAATATTATAAAATCAAAAGTTTGTAAGGATGTATGTTTGATACTTTTTCACGCTAAATCTACTGAACGGATTGTTAAGAAATTTGGTACACTGGTAAAATATAACCTAATATTTAACTTGAAACTTTTTATCCCGAAATTCTCACGGGAGCGAAGCCCTGAGTACTTCCAGTATTACCTATAAACAATAAATAAGGGCTAAAATCTCTTCGGTATTCGCAAACATACTTTTATTGTTACTGTCAGTATTATGTCAGGATAAAATTATTTCAATCAGTGTTTTATGTGTGTTATTTATTTAGTTTTTGTTTAATTTATGTTTGTTAATAAATATGAACGAAAAAATATTGGGCACTAAGTAAAGAATTAACAAAAGTTGTTCCACCATTATTCTACTATACAGAAACTATACTATGTGGTAAGTATTTTTATATTTTTTGCACAGGCATCAAGTTCACACACTGTGGACTTCGCTGCACACTGGGAATCAGGCGGGAACAAACAATATAACAACATTCACTGCCTAAACTGTTTCATGGTTGCTTTAGACTTCGGTAAATCTTCCACTTTTTTAATGTCAATTTAACAAATCCACAGAAAAGTTCATTCATAACTGGTTACCGTTTTCTAAAGCAAATTTCTTTGAGCAATTTCTTTTCAGTGGCAATCTATTTTTATTAATGTAGGTATATCGTAACCTTTGCACGAGTAAGTCTTACGTTTTATGAATTTAAGAATCTGTAAAATTTTGTACGAAATAAATACTAAGTCACATGCACTGTTGAAAGACACGGAAATACTTACAAAAAGGCGGCATTAGGAATTTTAATGGCTTTTTAAATTTGTTATTTCGTAAGTAGTAAGTAGAAAATATTTGGATATTTTTGAATCTACGTGTTTTATTTTCGCGCGCTTCTATATTCTAAATTTCCTAGTGTGCGCTGTGGATAAATCTTGAAGGCTTGTTCCAACGATGTTCGAATGAATCAGCAATAAACAAGATTACAAACGAATCGGCGTCAAATTTTCATTGCTGAAAACTAGAATTAATAAAATCTTTTTTGAAGGTTTCTTTCAACAGAAAGCGGAGGTCGATGTAAATGACCTTATATGAGTCAGATTGTTCTACAAACTCAACACTGCCAGTCGCCATTACCTGTCTACATGTTTTGAATTATTTATTAAATTTTCTATCTGTGTTCGCGTTGTATATATGTTATTTTGATAGTTGGCTTTGTTACCATTTGCTGTGGTTTCGCCCGTGCGAATTTTGGTTCATTACAATAATGGTTTTGTTGTAAAATAATAAAATGGCGATGCGCTATGAGCGTAAAGAATTTCTATATCGTGGCTTTTGTGTTCAAAACAGTAACATAAAATATAAATACGTATGATTTCAGCCTTTATTTTATCTCGTATCCAGGGATTGTACTTTCATAATGCCATTGTGAAATTTTAGTTAATCTAAATCTGTATTGTCTCTGTTTGCCGTGCCATTTATCGTGTCCCTTTCCGTGTACCGTTCCGTGTACCGTTCCGTGTCCCGTTCCGTGTACCGCCCTATGTATTATTTATTTTTATGTATTATTTACGCAGTTGTAATAATAATTAGGCATACGATGTCAATGATGGGACCATTTGGATACCATAAACAATCATTTTTTGGTTTTACAAAAAAATAACATTTAGATATGTAACGTTTAAGTACTCAGTATCATTTATCAGACAAAATAATTTAGTATCATAACAACTAATCAGCAACTATTTGTACCTATTTGAGTGAGTAATTTTTGTGATATGAACAAAACATTTATATATCTTGTAGTATGTAGTATGTCTTTATTCACTTCGTCACCACTACCGTGACATATCTCAGTTGGTCTCGGTTGCTTGCGGTATGGCGTGGCGCTCGGACGTTTACTAATTAGCTATGCAGGAGAGCGTCGGTAATATGGTTGAGACGTACATTTACGTGAGAGGATGGGGCACGAAACCTTGCCGTGTGCTACATAATTAAAAGTAAGTTAAGGATTTGTGTAGTTTTTTTAAAGTATTAAATGAAAATTGTAAATAAAGTAATATATTTGATGTTCCTCTACTTATCGAGTATATATTAGTAACATACTGGGGGGAGGGGGGGGGATTAGATTTTAGTAACGTGACCTTTTACGCATATAGTGGCAGTAGATATCTACCCTTTTTGATTGGTCAGTCTTCCAGTGTGCAGTTTTCCTCACGATTTTCTCCTTTATGATTCATATTGGTATACCAAGTATTACTTACTGTAACGAAAATTGTATGTACGTTTACCTCACGAATTTGCACCGGCAAATGCGCCAGTCAAACAATTGTTTATAAACAATTCTCGATTGGCCGCGGCGACGGATTAAATTGAAACTGACAATTTTTGAGGTTGAGCGGTTTACGTTGTATAAATAGCGGTGGTAAAATAGTTTTACTTGAAGAATTCCGTTACCTGCACCAGTTTCGGCGAAATAAATTTCATATCAGCGTTATAGTAGCATTGATTTAAATGGCTATAATTACGAGATTTGAAGTTAGTGTCGAATTTGAAGTTCAATTTCTGTTGAATAAACCCACGGATACCTCCCCGTACCATTTAGATGATGATAATTTAAATGGTTTATTTTGTTGAAAGAAAGAATAAATAACGTAAGTATTTGTTTATATTTAGAACACACAAAACAAAAAAGCAACCAAAAATTGCCTCGGCTCACTATATTATGTCGTGGGCTTTGGTGTAGGCCACGACGCTAGTCGTTAGCACGACGTTACGCGGTTCCTTCCATTAGTTGTAAATCAGTACATATTAAGTGACATTAAGTGGCATTAAGTAACATTAAGTGACATTAAGTGACATTCTTGATACTTAGTTGTCTTTTTGCCTTAGTATGTCGTTTTTATTGGCTGTGTCCATTATTGTACCTACTGTATGCTCACTGAATATAAACTGTTCATGATGATTTCTTCCCATGATGCTCGAACTTTGGATTCGCGCATTTTCTATTCATCCCATACATTATCGACCAAGTGCACGACCTGTGGTATTACAGTATTACTGTCACACGTCAGCCTCTGTGCGCTTGGTTCCAGGTTGAAACCTAGATTAACATAACTCGTGTTTGTAAACCAATCTGACTTATATATGGTTTATCTGGATGACCACTTGCACTCTGGTCGACAGTTCAGTAATGAGTAGTACGACTGCCTATTTTTGTACGGCGTGTCTTTATGCGATTTGAAAAAATATCGCAAGTATGATCACGAAAGAGATACGAAGTTATGAGTTTTAGTTCAAAATTACTGTAAGGTAAGTAGTATTTCGATGGACAAACCAGGATTTTTGGTCTTATCCAGTTAGAAGTGGCACGTTTTCGCTGGCCCTTCCACCGATAATGCTTTTAAGCACCAGCGTCCTAGGTTAGTAATAAATCGTCCATGCATGAACACGGCACGGTGTGTTAATATTAAATTAATAAAAAAAATACTTGTGGTGTATTGCAGCCGAAATCACTGGTAATGTAAACATAGCGTTCCGTCGTATCGTGCAAGCTAAGTGATCGACGCACATAGGACGCCAGAAAAACTTTGATTTTATTGCTTTTTCAGTTGGACAGATGTTTAGAATCTCGCATATTATATTCTTCCGAATGAAATTCTATGAAGCGTTGTGAATGACGCAGTGGAATGTCAAGTTGTGACGGAATCCTTTATTTTCTCCTGTGTTATTGTGTTATGTTGTCTGTGAGGATCTGAGGATCACATGCGGCGTCGTTCTGTTGTTTACGAAATTTATGCCAATCTACGACCACCGTTATCTACCACATAGTCCACTTATTGATTCGCCATCCATTTACCTAAAGGCAAAAAAAAATGGCACTTTGTTGTTTAGATTTAATGAGTCCTCATGCGATTCACACGGTGGTTCCAATCCTTCATAGGGTCGGTTCAGTTGAATAAACCTCTTTAGAAATACCATTGACAGCATCGCTCAACACTGTCCTCGAATTTGTTCTTACCATCGATATTTACATCACCGATTTGAATATCAGACAGATTTAAGATTGTTATTAAAATATATACTAGTATATTTATTATATTTTTAATGCGTACAATAAGTTTGTTATGTAAAAGCGGTTAATTGATATTTGTACGTATATGCATACGTACAAATATCAATAAAAAGCTTCAAGCAATTGTATTGAGGTGTCAAAACTCGAAATAATTATCGTTTTCAATGCCAATTTCCTTGTCTTAAGCGATGGCTGATTTTTAAGAAATATTCCTGTAAATATGTTATGGAGCCAAGTTTAATTGGACGCTCTCAAAATTGCCCGCGCAATTTGATTTATGTTCAAAATGAGAGCGCTGTGTGCTAACATAATGGAATCGACCAGACATTGAGATCGTCGTCTATTGGGTAGACTATGAGAAAGAACAATTATAACCAGGCTGTATCACTATGGATCAATAACATCCCTTGCATCGATTTTTGGTGCAAACATTAGCTGCAAAGTAGCACAGGTCGCCTCGAGGTGAGGCAAGCCACTGGTGCGTACGCGACTCATTCGAGGGACGAGTCAATACCTTACTTCATACATGACTTTAAATAATTCTCTCACATTTGTAAAGAACTACCGGAGAAAAGGACAGAAAGAGCTTTATCGCACAACATGCTATCTCTGTTTGTTTATGATTGATGGTAGAGAATGCCGTATGGCTTTTGTAAACATAGACCGAGAAGAGCAAGAGATTTGAATTCAAGTTGAACGGGTCGTGGCGACTGGCAAGCATTTTCGATTAAATCGTATTTTTGTTTATAAGTAACTCCTCACTCGTCCGTCAAAACAGGTCTTTTGCATCAAGTAATGCAAAAACAATGTTTGATATTTTTTATATCGATGCGTTTTAATTTGCCGGAATACTGACATCATGGATCCGCGTAAAGTCCAGATCCGTTATCCGAACTTTTCACGGCCCCTTTATGTTGCTGGAATGATAAAAAATATTAAAAATCATATTGCCATATACAATATATTATTTGTCGACGCGTGCCTTCTCTACGTTAGTCTTAAAATATTCTCAATAGCTATTTATTTCAGTTGAATTATTTTCGGTCTTCAACAGACAAGTTGTCGAGGTGGTCGAGTGGCTCAGATATGTGTTAAGACAAGAACATTGGCCATGGTCATTCTCTATATTTGTGCATAAGTAATAACTTATGCACGAATAATGAAACACAGAATATCATGTCAACGGGCGAGGGTTTTGTTTTCCGTGCGAAATGGACGGAATCATAATAGAACCCGACACAGGAGTTATGATCCTCTGCTTGGAATAAGGGATTTGATAGAATAATGGTAATAAACAAATGTCCCCTATGTTTTTGCACCGTGGTCAAGATTTAGGACTGTGTGTTTGAGGTTTTTAGATCTTTCTATCGCCTCGTGATTTTGTAGATTAATCTGACTCATGTGGTAGGTAGTTTAAATCTTTATAATTCGATACATTGTACGGTTTAATATATAATACAAATGCCGTTAGATAGCTGCAGTCATTACGTCATGATAGACGCTTCGGCTGACTTGAAAATCTAGCACTAGGTTGTTTGATGAAAGATTGTTATTAACATTATATTTACAGGATTACTAGAATATATAGATATATATTACATTTTTAATGCGTAGCTTAATATAAGTTCGTTATATAAAAGCGGGGGTTAATTGCGTATATGCGCGTACAAATATCAATAAAAAGTTTCAAGCAATTGTGCAAGGTGTCAAAACTCGTAGATCAATAACTATCGTTTTCGATACCAATTGTCCTTGTCTTGAGCGATGGCAGATTTTTAATAAATGATCCTGTTTAAATGTAATGGGCCAGGTTTAATTGGACGCTCTCAAAATTGTCCGCGCAATTTGATTTATGTTCAAAATGAGAGCGCAGTGTGCTAACAGAATGGAATAGACCAGACATTGAGCTCGTCGTCTGTTGGGTAGACTATGAGAAAAAACAATTATAACCAGGCTGTATCACTATGGATCAATAACTATAAAAGCCAGTGGCAGAAACGAATTGATGTCCACGTTTGGCTTATCGCATGTATTACAAGAGTTATTCTTACCCGCGTAGCCCAGAGCCGTGATAGATGCTTTACCTTTACACAGTACTTGCAAATGATTGTCCAACAACAGTTTTATAATGATAAGGTATTAATAAGGTAGTTTAATAGTGGTTTGTAAACTTTAACAAATCATACAGATTGAGCTAGCTACAAAGTAAGTACGGGATTTGTGTTATGGGATACTAACTCAACGATACTATATTTTATAACAAATACATATACTTATAGATAAATATCCAAGACCCGGGATGGCTTGTCCATATTCAAAGTGCGCAGGCATTATTAATAATATCCATAATGTAACTTGGTCTAACAATTTGTTTTGTATCCCAAATATATAACAGGATTTTAATTGATTGCTTTGTTCGCAAATTCTTGTTATGTCCTATTTTAACCATCGACATATTATCTACATTACATTATAATTAAAAATCATTTAATGATCAATTTTTGTACTATCTATTTAAAATTGTTGTTTGGTCCCTTTTATTTCGTTTATTACGTCGTATTATGTTTTTAGGCGCATAATGTCCAATTGGCAAAATGTTCAACTTTTGCAAAATGTCCAATTCTCATAATATAACAAAATTCATATAACCATAAAGCGATGTCGTGAAATAAATGAGGTTGAATATCAATCACTTATTGAATCGATATAATAATATGGATTTTAATGAGAAGTTATTCGTCAAAGTAAACTAGCTTACCCGATAACATAATTTCTTTAACTGAGCAGAAAATCACGAAATCAACTCATAAAAACAAAAATAAATTTGAACAAAATTCTATCTATTTGTACATAACGACTGACAGTGTGACTACATGAGCAATACTGGACATATGTGAATCGGATATCTCGCGAGTTGGACATTCTGAAAATTGTACATTGTGCGAACGGGATATTTTGCGAAGGCATTGTGCGACGTGGGCATTTTGCGCCTTTTGTTAACTGGAATTTAAATCCTTTTCAGTATACAACGGGAAGGCTGTGCACAGTGTTGCGATTGTTTTAGGACGTGTTGCCAAAGCATCACCGGTTGTATTGGTGGCTGTTGTGAAGGACTTTGTACTGGAGTTGCGGGAGTCTGTGGTGGAGCTTTATGTTTCGTCCTGTCTTTTTTCATTTTGTTCACTGCGGCGTGCATCACGGCCGTTACCTTATTCTTTATGGGTCCCTATAACATATTCGGTGATTATTTAACGACTACCACAAAAAAGACAACAACAACGACGTAAGTTTGCCTTATTGTATTCTGCTCATGTTAAATAGTATTTTTAACCTCCGATATAAATTTGACCGCTAAGTGTGTCTGTGTATATATGTCACCGTAGCTCATTAACGGGTGAACCGATTTGGATGCCGTTTTTATTACTTGATAGCTAATTTTTATGCGGTGGTTCTTACAATATGCTTGAGCAAAATCGGTTCAGCGGTTCAAAAGTTGTAGCGAAATGAATATTGAATGTCGGGCGTTTTTTAAATTTGTCTAACAAATGAACTTGTCTAATGTACAATAAAGAATTCACAGATAAACTAACGATTTCAGCACAAACTTGGGCATTCTGTGACGGTTACTGGACAAAATAAAATGCAAATTATTTCCACCGATTTTTCCTATAAACTGAGGCACCTCCAATGTAAGTTATTAGAAATTCAATTATTCATCCAATCACTATGTACTTAGTTTTAATAAAACGACGCTGTACGTCTATGTGATATCACCGACATGATCAGGGCCATACATGTGTACATGCGTAGCACGACGCGTTTGTCGCTCACCTAGGACACCGCATCGGGGTAGGTTTTTTTTATTTTTATTAATTTTATACAAAACTAGATGTCGCCCGGGGCTTTGCTTCTGTGGGAATGTTGAGATAAAATATAGCCTATAGCAATCTTAGATTATGCACCTTTCTAATGGTAAAAGAATTTTTGAAATCTTTACGGTAGTTTCGGAGATTACCCGCCTCAAACATACAAACTCACAAATCCACATTTTGAAATTTGAATTTGAATTTGCATGATATTTACAAAAGTTACTTTGTGTATGGCGTGTTGTGTAGTTCCTAGAACGAGACCACTCGATATCTTCTCATGGATGTCGTACAAGGCGACTAAGGGACAAATAGCCTTGGCAGCAACAACCGCATTAAAAAGATAGTTAATAGCCATGGTCTCCACAAATACTTATTTAGCTTTGTCGGAGTTTTTGTTATTTGGTCAATGTTTTTATGTCTAGTATGACCGGATTGGTACAGTTTTGAAAAGTTCTGGAGATGATGGGTCGCCCTGTTTGAGGCCATCGTCTGTCTCTGTCGTTGGGCCTTCTCGATCATTCTTTTTTTTTTAAATCTAACCTGTAGGCATTGTATGCCACTGGTGACTGGTGTTTTTTTTCATATATCCTTAATGCGGGCTATACAATAGTTCACCAAATATTGCGCTTACGACGTACGTTGCTGGTTTTCTTTGCGAAAAATAAAAGATTTAAAACAAACTAAATACGCAATGCATGTTTATTCGCGCCGGCATAATAATCGAATATAAGTAATACATTCTAATTAATAATTGAAGATCACGCTGTTGTAAGAATTTGAATCAAATTATTACCACAGCATAACTTATAGACAGGATAACTTGTGCTGCTAACTGTACATACAAGTAAAATACATGCTTTTTATTTATTATTTTCTAATAATAATTTTGAGTTTTATATATATTAGTACAAAGCTGATTTTTATTTATATCTAATATACAAAAGCGACACATAATGAAAGGGGTCCGTGTTAATTCAAATTCAAATAACTTAAGTTCACGTTTAATTTAGAATTGACACCGAAATGCTTTAACGTAAAGATTGAGTTTGGAAAAGCCGTCACTAAGTATCTTTCAAATATTAGAAGTATTTTCAATGTAGAATTGAAAGTTTCGGAAATTACAAAACTTTATAATTCCTGTGATTAAATGATTAATACCTCTGCTTGTTTCAGTGCATTTGAGATCTTTTAATATATAATTTAATATATAAGTCCGTGGAGATATTACGTTTCATTTTTATTCGCGTCTCGTGAGTTTGTAGACCAATCTGATTCATGTGTAGGTTGTTTAAATAGCTCACTTAAACAGTGATTTACTGTTCAGTGTATTTAATACAATTGCTGCTAGATAGATTGCACTAATCGATACCTAATGTCGAATGCAGTTGTGTATCTTCTTCCTTCTTTGCGAGTTTGTTATAACAAACTCCAAACTATGCATGGTTGTTTGGATTGGCGATATTATTTTACAGGGATTAAATTCAATTTGCGGAGTTATCTTACATTCGAATGAAATCTCTTTTCAGGTACATAGAGATGGATGGATTGCGATCCAAGTGAGGAAACAAGTGACGCGTCACCAATCCAATATTTTATTTATCGTAATAAATCGTTGCCGCTAATTAAGAAGCTATTCGTTTAATTGATTTAGGTACAATGAAACACGAAATTACTGAGCTTAAGCTAAAGTATTTCGCGATCGACACAACCAAATCCTTTAAAAACAGTACAAAATACTCCGATGGCTTCCCGTGAGTTCTCCCATTTTAAATATGTGTGACAAGAGCCACTCTCACTGTATGGATCTTTGGTCTGAGGATAAATTGAATGATCTATTATTATAGTGTAGGTACGGTTTGGACCCATGAGTATGGATCAGGACTTATTATTATTATTATAACTCATTTAATTAATTTATATTTTTTATCTTTGAAATATAAAATTAAAAAATTAAGCATATTTTAAAAAAATGCGATCTGCTTGCACGGCACCAGTAATTAGGTCATTACTATTTTTTATGTTGTCTCATAAAATTTATTCACAATGTGGCCTAAGTAAATTATTATTATAAAAAATAATAAAAAGCTTTAGTAAAATACATATAATAAAACGTTTATCATGTTCGTACTAAAAGTGATATACACTATTTTTGTTAAATTTAAATTTACATAATTACTAAAATTTTGAAACTGTTTTTATAAAAACTCGATGTATGGTGATGGTAGATTGTGTGTTTAAGAAGTGTACATGTGTATTGGGTGATCCTAGGTGTGAATCTAAATACATTGTGAGTTTGTAGACCAATCTGACTGACAAAGGTTGTTTTTACGGAGACACAGAGTCAATCGATTGTCACTTGCACTCTGGTTGACTGTTCATTTGTTTATTTACAATTAAATCTATTTTCAATAAAATTTAATCTATTTTCAGTTTAAGCAGAGATTGTGAGAGACGGTTGGAATATTGCGAAGCGGAGGGAAGGAACACGAATTCAGAAACGTAATCTGCGCATTTGGGATGGGTGCATTAATATGTGTGATTGGATATAAAAAGGTTCGATACGAATCAATTTTGTGCCACACGAGTTGGTATACCAATCTGACTCATGCTGTCCATGGCCATAGGGATTCCTCCCTTTGGCCTGACCTGCACGCTGGTGGTCTGTTAAGTGGATGTGATGAAACATGCTCATTGTCAAATTAGTGTGCCGCATCTATCGCCAATAGATCGTGCTAAGAAGTCACGTCCAGATGCCTTTAGGCGACTTGAATAAAATCTGCAGCCAGTGTTTAGCAATTTGCTAGAAAAAAGTCGCACGGGAAGAAGAGATAAATGTCTAGAAAACATCCGCATCTAAAAATCTTAAAACATTTTTTTAAACAACTTTATACTGACCGTTGGGTTTAAACGTTTAAGACGTAAATGCTTCTAAGAAATAAATAGAAACAGATAATAATCATGCCAGTAGTAATTGTGATATGTATTTTTTTATATTGTTTCTGTAACCTTAATTTTTTAATCACTTCTAAAGGTAATGGTAGCTAGGACACGTCCGGCTATGGCAGTAAGCCTGATTTAAATCCTAGTCGTGTATCGAAGATAGTCCAATCTGAATCATGTATGGTCACTTGCGCACTGGTTGTCTGTTAAGTTCAATTTTATTTATTTACTGTTTGTATTTGTTTACTCTTAGTGTGGTGGAACATACAAATTTGGCCGAGATATACAGCTAAGTGCTGAGGGGAACGTAATCTTGCCGTGAACTTCTGGTATTAGGAGGCTATTTTATATTCTGACCACTATTAAATAATGATAATAGTATCAGATGTTTAAGCGATATTATCATACAGTTGAAGATACATGCAAAGATTGTTTTTAATGCCATTTGAACCGGGAGTGGTTAATTATGGCGGGAAAATACTTTACGTCGCTCTCTATCCCAACAATTTGAACGAGTCGCCACGCCACGTCCAATATCAATTTGAATGAATGAAAATTTGATATTTAATATTTTTTCCAGTAAGTTCGGTGACGGCGATGACTGTGATCGGGACCGAGATCCTTGCGGCCGCGCGTGCGCATGTTGTTGTCAAGGATGTACCAATGGCATCGCCGGATGCTGTAGTGGCATTAGTAGTGGATCCATAGGAGTGTGTGTTGCAATCACGATTTGCGCCACAGTTTTTGTCGTTGTGCTTGCTATTCTAGTCTTTTGCATCATTTCTATGTTCTTAAAGGGGCCTAAAAGCTTCTTCAAAAGTTTTACTTAAAAGTTGAAATAAAAAAAAAAAGATTACCGTCATAACCTACGCTACTTACTTTATTAAAGAAATGTTTACTTTATAATCACATCATGTAAGTATACAAATTTTTGAGCATTCTTAATCTCTTGTTGTTTTCACATTTTGTGCTCAGGCTGGGTTATTACTCGTATGAAAAAGCACTGGCTTGGTAACCACAAATGGTAACATATTTTTATGTTGGTAAATATATAGAATTCTCAGATTCTAAATGAAGGAATTTGGGGACAATCCTACACGTAATTCAAAATTACCGCTTTTTGTAACGCTAAGTAGGTAAATTTTGGTGAATCTATCCGATTTGATTTGATTTCTTTATTGAAATAGATAACCGTTTTAGCGTCGTTTTGGCGGGTTGCGTGTGCGCTGAGTTATGTTTTCGATGTATCGTTACGTACATTATACAATTTCAGGCGATTTCCTAGTTATGTGAACTGTGGGCACTATATTAATAAAATTACCTGTAGTCCACCAAATAGATGAATTACGGGTACATTATTTTAAATAGCGGAACACTTATGTGAATTTGGGATATAAAAAGTTATAGGTGAACCAGGTGTTCCATGGGTCAGAAAGGCCTTAGGCAGCTGCAGGAATCTAATGATACTTGACACTTAGAACGGTTAAAGTATTATGAACATAAATATATTTTTGTATTAGATTAGGTAAGAAATAAATACTGACCTGACTCTTGACATGACCTCTGAAATTGAAAATCAAATGCACTTCTAAATATCTATTTGTGGAGTTGGCATGTGAATAACCAAGAAAAACGAAATATTAGTATTTTGTTATGTGAATAAAGTTTTTATATTTTTAACTGTATGAACTAGAAGTAGTGACGATCTCAGTGCTTACCATCATCTCTTAACGCGATCCACTTTGCTACCTAAACTGATCTGCATCGCAAATTCGTACCATCGAGTTAACTTTACTATGGATACGATTCATTTTAGGTCCCCAAATTGAACTGGGTTGCAATGGAATCGTTCCAAATTTGATGGTAGACTCAGCTGGTGGTTACGGCGATCTGAGATGTCAGGTTTGAATCATTCTTACTCATGAGTTTGTTTTGTAGACCAATCTGACGCATGTATGGCAATTGGCCACTTTAGTAATTTTTGTTGATACGTTATGTGTATTTAAGCAATCTAAACATTAACTGATAAAATTTCTTACGAGCGTAAGCTGGGTTTATGTATTTTATAGATCGTGTGATCTATAAAACACGAGAAAATATTTTCATTTTAAACAGTTAATAGGGCAATTGAGGATTGTTTTCAATTTTTGGCATTTTTTGCTTGCTTGGCATTGGTCATCACAACTGTTTCCCTAGGTGAGCGACAAAGTCATCAAAACCTAACGCGATGCGTTGATATCAATTGCATGAAATAAGCCCATGTATACACAGCGTCGTACAGCACCAGCTTAACCTGGCTAAACCTGATTACTGTTTTCAGTAAGTTCGGCGATGGTGACGACTGTGATCGTGACCGCGATCCCTGTGGCCGTGCGTGTGGTGCGTGTTGTGGATGTCTTAATGACACAAGTAACAATGTTTGTGGGGGTTGCTCCAGTGGCCTCTGCAGTGGTGGTATAGCTGGATGTATTGGGACCACCGTTTGCAGTGCGTGCTGTATAGCCGCGATTACACTCATGGTGATAGGCCTCGTTCTTATACTGCGCAATCCCAACGGAATTTTAGGCAAATTACTGAAACTACAGAAATAGACTTTTTTGATAAACTCAATCTTTTCTTTTGGAAACTTTTGTGTGTGTGTGTGTGTTTTTTTTTAAAGATTTATCACTCTCATAGTTAAAGTCAACCGAATATTCACAAATTTGGTAGAACCCATTTTTAGTTAAAGCATTTGTTAATGTAATAGTGCTTTTGAACTCCAAAAGGTATTTTCTTAATTTTAAGTATCTGACGACCTCGGTGGCGCAGTGGTAAAGTTCTTGCCACTGGACGTTCGGGTCATGATGGAAAATGATCTTTTTCTGATTGGCCCGCGTTTTGGATGTTTATACATATATGTATTTGTTATAAAATATAGCATCGTTGAGTTAGTATCCCACAACACAAGTCTCGAACTTACTTTGGGGCTAGCTCATTCTGTGTGATTTGTCCTAATATATTTATTTATTTTATTTGTTTTAATGTGTTATAATGTCTGTTTTTTTGTTGTTTTCATATCTCCACACAATGCTGTATTGTTTTTGAAATAAATGAATATGAATAAATATGAAGATGATTTAGAAATAATTAAACAGTAAAAAAATTGACACAATTTATTGACAATTGACTATTAAAAGCAATACAAAATTGCTCAAAAACGTTACATAAGAATTATATTAATATACACGTAGAAAGTAATTACTTCCAAAACTTTCTATAAAAATTGTGTTACAGTCTAAATTTACAAATTTGTAATACAAGTACTACAAAGGTTGGCTGAGCATTCTTTTAATTACTTGTAATTAAAATACAAACACGGATTTGGTATTTTAATTTTAATTACTTCTTGAAAACTTGTAATTGGTATTTCAATTACCTGATTTGCATTTTGTAGTCATGAAATAAAGCGAGATTGTAATTTGTATTTCAATTACAGCAAGGAGTGTATTTGACCCAGCCCAAGCATTCGAATAGATAAACATCTAAGACCCGGGCCAATCAGAAAAAGATCATTTTCCATCATGCCCCGACCGGGGATCGAATTCGGGTCAGAGGCAAGCACTTTACCACTTCGCCATCGAGGTCGTGAAATATAAAAATTGACATAATTATATATATATATATATATATATATATATATATATATGTTTATATATATCAAGGAATAATAACATTTAACAAGGAATAATCACCATAAGATATGTTTGTTTTATAAATGACAGTTTCGGATTTTTGATCTCTTACGAGTATATGTGTGATTATTGATATATTATATTATATGATAGATATATTATGATATATTATATGATAGATATATTATGATTATATCTGTGATATCTCCATATACCATATACATATCATTACATGATATCTCTATATTTTAAACCTTTTTGTTCAATGTCCGAGAGATTTTGGATTTGGTAGATTACGTCTCAACAGGTTCGCTGATAAATCATACTTTTTTACTGGACATAATCTAGATAGATAGATTTATTGAAATATATTAAGCAGTAAATAATGATATATCATTGATATTAGAATTGCTTTTTTCAGTACTCAAAAGTTTCATAAAATCATAGTGTTGAAATCGTGGCAAAATTTTGCGCTAAAATAAAGATCTTTTGGTGAGTTTTCGTATAAAATAAACTGTAAGTATTTTATTATTTTCCGTATCATTTATTACGAGTTATGACGCAACTACAGCAAATAGAAGCTACATGTTCCATATTGAGTTCGAAAAACTTAAATTTACTTCATAATGCTCAATAGGATAGATTCAGAAAATTGTGAATAATATCTTTGTGATAATTCATTGACCGCAACAATGCCGCTGGATCATAATACGAAGATTTAAATTTGGAAAGTCGATTTAAATATATATATATATATATATATATATAAACTCAACCATTGTTAAAAAACTAAAATTTTGAAACAACTTTTATTATGAATTCATCACCATAAACGCAATATTAAGGTAAACAAAAATCTATATGTACATACATAGCCCACTTACAGTTTTATTAAATAAATAGATACAGCTGTAATGAGCTAGCGATAACGATCACCAGTGGATTGGAGGCTTTACCAACATTATACTGTTGTAACTTCCTCAATATTTCCATTGATGTTCAATTTAGATTTGTCTTGAGATATCGATGTTTGTGAACGAAGTTCAGAGTTGTGTTACCAAGTTATGGTTATACCATTGTGAATGTTAATAAAGTTACTTTTGTTAGCGTTATTCATAAAACGTTACAAAAAATCAACAAATTTAAATTTACCGCTATAGATGACATTTAAAATATTAGCCAATCAGAGAGCGCTATGTCATAACACACCGTATTGGTGGGAGTAAAAGTGGGGTATGTGATTTTCACAACTCTCGGCTCAGTCTGCGCTAGTGAGCCCTCGGAGACAGTACTCAATTTAGTGAAAATAATATAAAGAAATATTACATATATAGTTATTTCCTACACTTTCTAGTTACTTTCGAATAAAACCATAACAAATTATACCTTCTTGTTGAATCACTCTATTAAAAGAATCCGCATAAAAATCCGTTATGTAATTTTAAATATCTAAGCATACATAGGGACAGACAGAAAGCGGGAAGCGAATTTGTTTTATAATAAGTATTAATTAGGCCTTTTATCAAAAGTACCTACCTGATAGTGTCACTTGTCCCATGGGACTACTGGAAGGAAATCGTCTCAGTTGTCCCGTTATGGGATAATTTAATGGAGCTAGTGGGATAGAAGGTACTTTTAAAGCTTGAATAAAAGAGACATCTACACTGGTATGAGCTAACTAGTTTGTAGTGACATTACGGCAGTCTTTGCTATATATTTATATGTGTTTTTTGGAGGTGCAACTATTCTCTTCGCATACTCAGCAGGATTTATGAAAATCCCCTAAGCAAGAGTAAAGGGGTTTCTTTCTAACAGTCCAGAATGTATATGTTTGGATTTTATGTGTTTGCCGAATAAATGATTTCTTTCTTTCTATCAGAAATCCGTCTAGATTTTCGTATCTGCACAGGGGTAATTAAACCAATATTCCAATGGGATCATTTGAATAGATTTCTGGAATCCTCTCTGTCATGTGAGCATTTATAAAGCATCATATATTTTCAACTTGATACCTCGATGTATTCTAGAAAATCTATGTACGAGTGAGTTTGTAATCAGAATTGTTGTAAATAATTTACAACCATATCGACGGCAACATCTAGTACATTATAAATGGCAATAAAAACTTTAAATTTGAAAGTATCTAATCGCATCTAGAAACTAAATAATCACCTAAGCTTCGTTGGGAATGGCGTGTGTATGTAAAGAGTCGTGAAGACGGCTTCCTCAAAGGTGCAGTAAAGGAACTCTTAACGTCGATGCATTTTTAACTCGTCCGCTCTATAAATATTGATACCGTATCTTGCACTTGTCGTCGTCGCTATTAAAGAGCTGTTAGTTGTAGTTTATAGGTTTCATAATGTGAGAAGGCTCCGATTGGTGAACGTTTGTTTATTGAATTATTGTGGTGGAGTAGTTTATCTGGTTGAAAACGTTTCGCTCCGTGGATAAAAACAATATTAGATACAATTTTAACAACTGCATTTTTATATGTTATTCGATAGAATATAAAACTTACTTACACAGTTTAAAAATTCTGCTAGGAAATTATGGATTTCATTGTCTGACAAAGAATTTTTTTTTGTTTCTGTCGTTTCTCATTAGTGATTCACTGCACACAGTCCTGTCCTTGAGAGGCATAAGAATATATATATTAGATCCAACCCGTATTGAACAGTTTTTATGTTATGTAGGTTGTCTATATAAGTTTACATCTAAATTCACACACTTTGAATTTAATTTTCACATTTTATATAAGAAGCTATGAACATTCTTTATCTCGCGTCCCACAAAACATGTATTTGGTTTCCAAGTATCCTTTTCTAAAGGACAAAAAGATAACAAATATAGCGACAATGGTCCTACAATGGGGAGGAAACGCCTCGGGCTGTGTTGCTATGACGACCGTCAGATAGCGGTCTCCAGACTCCTCGCGACCTTGATAGCAAATTAAAGACTAACACATACTCAGCTCGCTTTTGCAAATACGACTTTTATTCCCTCGAGTCTTTTATACAACAACTAGAAGCCCGTCCCGGCTTCGTTCGAGAAAAACCACGTGTAAAACCATAATAAATCTTTCTCAGAAATCACCGATCATCAGATTTAATTCAAAATAATTGAAGTTCATGATTTGAACCATCAACAGTAACAACGTGAATTCAATGGTATTTTCCGCTGAGCCTTTTTAGTTGACGAAATTTTGAATGGGATTATTCGTTATTTATTTTTACCCTCATTGAACTAACCTAAAGGTAAAATTTTATGAAATCCTTTAACACGGGTTTCATTGTTTTTGTTGCATAGCATTTGTGCCAATTTTCAACACTATAAAGATTTTCGTTATTTTTCATACAAACTTTACTCCCAATTGTTACCCCTTTGGGGGTCGAATTTTGAAAATTCCTTTCTTATCTGATCACTACGTAATAACCTAAAGCTACTACCCAAATTTTGCCAAAGGTTTAGGCTGGGAGTTGATTAGTAAAAAACGTTTGTTCTTTAATATCTGTAGATAGATAGATCTGACACGTGCGTCAGATTTCAAGTCTTCATACCGACTTGAGAATTATCGTCATCTGAATTTTATTATTCGTTCGTTCGTTCGCGTTCGTTCGTCGTTCGTTCGTTGTATTAATAGCGTATAAATACCGGTGAAAACAATAATGTGATAATGACAATGCTTTCAAAGATATTTAAAAAAATCACACACACATTTTTGGACTCGTCCAAACGCTCCATACTAAATGACACGAATAAGCGACTACTATACTATACTAAATGACACGTATAAATTTGATGACCTTGTCAATACTTAGAGTTGTCAATACTGTAATTTATCTATATATATATATATTTTTTCCGCCACATTCACACGGTTGCAGTGGGTGCATGGGTAAACAGAAATTATCTGTGGATCCACTGGTGGGTGAAGCTGGTGGGTGGACTAGTCGTGGCCGGTCACAACTTATATGTTCGCAAAGAAAGCTATATTTGTTTGATAGAAAACTTACGAGGTAAAGGGGCCGTTTATAAATTGGTGCCAAAAAAGTCAAGTCTTTCAATCCTAAAATAAAGATTTCACTTTAAAAGTAAGAGAATATGTCGGACCCTCGTCATAAAGGCATAACGAAAGTAAATATCGCCTCGCCGAGACTTGAGAACTTTAAAAACGTCCCAAAAGATTTCTGAAAGGGCCTTAGAGGTTAATTCATTTAGAAGCTCCGACCTCCCTGATCCATGCGTAAAAAAACCTTTTATCATCTTCTTTACTACTTAGAACAATGTTTCTTCTTCTTCATAGTCGTATTCCTCATTGCTGAGGGTCGTGGTCATTACGAGGAATGAAACACACATAACGACTTTCTTGGCACTATTAATGGAGTGGTTTGCCATTGCCTTCTCCATTCCATCCAGAACAATGTTTGCAGCTAAGAAAATTTTTGGATCTTGTTCTTGCTCCGAGCCAAATCCAATTTTAAATGAGGTCGGGGCATAATGACATGTAATTTATAATGTAATGACATGTATATACTACAATCCGTGCAGTAAATCTTCGAGGAGTTCTATCGTTAACAACCGATTCTGGGTGCACCATCAAGTCATGCGTATTATAACAATGCTAATTGTTATGAAAATTGAAGCGTGGATAATTTCAAATCTGTAGGCCAAGTGGAAGTAGATGGAGTGGAACTTGCAAGATTTGATTACACACAGACATCGGGGCAGGAAATTAAATAAAATTATCTTGATTAATAAAATTCAGTCAAACACTTTTGTATCCTAATTATGTTATTCCAGTCTGATAAGTGATGTTGGCGTATCTTGAAGAGGGATTCGCAGTGACAGTAAGTAGGTATCGTCTGATTTATCAAGAGAATACACTACTTGACTATCTTTTAGATACTCTAAACATAAGTATTAATATACTAGATGTTGCCCGGGGTACGCTCCCGTGGGAATTTTGAGATAAAATATAGCCTATAGCAATCTTGGATAATGTACCTTTCTAATGGTAAAAGAGTTTTTGGAATCAGTTCGGTATTTTTGGCGATTACCCTCCTCAAATATATATACAAACTCACAAACGCTTACCTCTTTATAATAATAATATAGATAAAAACGGAACTTAGCTCGGACATTTTTGTCGATAAAATTTTTTATATTTTAGCTTTTGTTAGCGGCATCGCACATGTGAATATATATTTTTATTAATTATATCTCATTTCGTTCATTCTCTTTCATTATATTATTTTTCCGTTTTTTGTTCTTAGCCGCAAATTTTTCTCCACTTCTCCTTACAACACTTCTTCTTCACTTTTATTTACAAATATATTTCTCCTTACAAATATATTTTTTTTATTAAAAATGGTAAATATGAATTTTAAAAAGGTAAGATAAAGCCTATTTCATAAAAAATAATCAAATATAGGGTGAGAAGCACCGTGAAATTTGACGTTGATTTACGCGGCGCGCCGCTGACGTGTAGACAAAATGCCGTACCTTGCGTTTTTCTGTACACGTTGAAGTTAACGTCAAAATTGACGGTGTAACCCACCCTAAAAATACTTCACTACACTTAAAAGTCCATGAAACGAATAGGCGTTATTTTAATCTAATTGCTAACTCCATACTCCACTGGCATCCACCCTTATTCCTTCAACCCTTCCCATATCCACCTAGAAGGTAAACACCCCAGCCTTATCTACGCCAATCAGGCTCATTTGAATCAAAGAAAACATTTTAATTAAAGCAAAATAGTCTTGTCGTATCCGATAACAACCAAGATTGGTGCTGCAAGATTGGAGCTGCGAAGGAAATGGAAGTCGATAGTTAAGTATTTTTTCCTTTGCTCATGATAACAATACAAAAATTTATTTTATTCTTACCATTCACGCCAAGATGAAAAAGAGAAGAGATTTTATTGCTTGAAGTGTATATATATATATATTTATATATACATATATTTTTTGATCGTAATATTCTGGTACACACGTACAGACAACAGCACATCAAGTTACCCTGCCTCAACCTAGCGGGGAGTTTGCAATGATTTGGATAGGTTGAAGTCCAAATCATTGCAAACCCCGCAATAACCGCGTCAAAGAGGTTGATGCAGGGTTCCCATCTTGTAGCGACGGTGGGGCTTAGTAACCGGGGGGGCTGGTCTGACACAACCAGCCACCCCGGTGAACCAAGAGGCCAAGGCTAACCCAAGGCCTAGAGACTTTGGTGGGTGCTCTGGGCCTGGTGGACGGTCCCCTCGGTAGTATTGCCATTGGCTGGTGATCCGCCACCAGCCTTTGGATGTGGAAACCAGAGGGGACCAGAGGTGGGGTTGCGGGGATTTGTCCTCCGTGACCACAGCGCGGCCGTGGCGCTGAACACGGTGCGGTGGGGCCGCAGGGGAAGGGGAGCGTCGGTATGTCTCTCGACTATCCCCTGTCCTCTGCGGCCGAAGGGTGGCTGCCTCTGTATCGGGTGCAATGTGTGGGTGTCACCTACCTATCACCTCTTGCGCCCGTACAGGGGCAGACTTGTGTGTGTCTAAGAATCAACAAGAAACAGCTGGTCCCTTCAGCTTTCTGACTTGTGCGCGGAGCGGGCTTGATGGTCCGCGCCACGCTCGCGTGGCGTAAGGGGCGGGTGGTTAGCACTTGTGCTTGCTGCTCGCCCAGGTCGGAGCCGAAAGGCCGGCCGTCGCGGTGAAATGCCTAGCGATCCCGTGACGTCCCCCATAACGGCAGCGTGGAAACGCTCCAGGGGTTTAGTGGGTAGGCTGGGCCGACTAGCGGCCCAGGAGTCCCACACTCAGTGCGTAACAAGCATTCCCCTGGGTAAACAAAAAAAAAAGGGTAACTTGATGTGCTGTTGTCTGTACGTGTGTACCAGAATATTACGATCAAAAAATATATGTGTGTGACATAATACAATTTCGTGCAAATTTCAATGCAAACCTGTTGCGTTATTTTATCGCATTTATGTCGCGTATTCAGCTTGTCTCCGCAAGTGGAAATTATCTTAATCATATCATATACGTCGCGTATTCAGCTTGAAGAAATTGCCATGGTCAGGCCTTTGTTACTAACAGCTTGTAGTACAAGCAGGCTTTTAATTTGTTGGTATGCTATTGTATAGCTTATCTACAGTTTGACTGAGACTACACTGAGACATTCTACTATTAACTACTACTTCCAAAGGTACTAATATATGTGAACTCCATTATTTTAGAATTCTCAGACAGGCAATATAGATGTAGCGTGGAGTTGGCAAAGTTCGAGGGATCAGGAGCAAGGTCATTCAAGGTCATATATCTACATCATTACTTATGTACTTTGAACTTCTATATTATTGGTATGTCTTTTAGTGTTAGTACTTTATACACTCACATCTATTGCTAAAAGGTTCGAAGCGAAGAATTGAGGGATTTTGGTATAAATGTACGCTTTTTTCTCTGGTAATTCCATTACATTAAAGATTAATCGAAATTCTTGCAGATGTTATTCAATTACATTAAAGATTAATCGAAATTCTTGCAGATGTTAGGTAATTCTAAATATTTAATGTTATGTAATAATCCTAATCGAAAGTAAGTTTACTTGTTTGTTACCTCTTCACGCTCTATATACTCAACCAATCTTCTTGAAATTTTGCATACATGTAGTTTAAAGTATGGAAAAGAAAATAGGTTAACCTTTCATCTCGGAAAAAAACTGTTCCCGGAAATTCACGCAGGCGAAGCTGCGGTATGGTACCGTGGCGCACATGCTGTCTGCCTTGCGTTTCCTACCACCAGCACGATGAAGGATCTGTATTATGTCACAGATAGTGCTGTATCGGTGGTGTCCAATTGGTCTTCACTAATATGATGATGGAAGAAACCAATGAAGCGGTGATGGTATTATGGTTAAGACACCCGCCTGTGGATCGAAAGGTCTCAGGTTCGTATCCTACTCGTGCCATATGAGTTTGTATACCAATCTGAATCATATAATAGTAGTTTTCATAACCACCACTTGCCTCCGACGAAGGAAAACATCGTGAGGAAACACACAGTCTAGTTCACTATTGTGTATGCGACTACCAGCCATTAGATGGTGGTAAGTAGTCGTAAAAGTCATGTCAGATGGCTTTAGGCGTCTTGAATAAAATCTGAAACCAGTGTTAGCAATAACACACTCGATATTATGATGACTAATATGATTCGCCGAGTCGTCACGCTAAGAAGAATAAGAAGTAGCTACTTTGACTCGGCTTTTAATAAACCGAAGTTGTTTAAAGATTTAATAAGTTAATACTGAAAGAACAACTCTCAAGATCGTGCAATTAAAAGTTAAGATTAGAAATTCGTAATTTCGTGGCTTGATACCGCTCGCTACAAAAGGTAACTAAGTTTATGAGATTTTGTGCTAATGGAATTGACAATATGCAATTTGATTCACAGATTATCTTTTATCTTTAACTAGCCGACCGACCCGGCTTTGAAAATAAATTATACATCTAATACTTACTCAGGAATCACATCTATTGGTGAAAACCGCATGAAAATCCGCGCAGTAGTTTTTGAGTTTATCGCGAACAGACAGACGCGGCAGAGGACGTTTTATAATATGTAAGCATTGATTCAAAATTTACACCAGATATTTGTTTACCTTTCAGTCTGTTAGATTGCAGTAAAGCGAAAAGAATTCGATTTTTTTATTTTCAAATTTAAAATTATTTTTTCAACTTGTATGATTTGAGGGTTACTGGTATCAAACGCTAAACCTCCTAAAGGTTACTTGGGTACATCGAAACAAGCAACTTTTATTCTACGACTTTTCGTGATTCATAGCTTTTTTTTCTTAACTCTATATATTAGCCAAGCAACACGAGACAGTACAGTAGCGTTATGCAGCGGAATCGACCATAGAGTTAACGTTTTATAGAAACGATATTAAAACTAAAAAAAATAGGAAAATTTGTGTATTTATTACGTTTGGACAAAAGATGTTAGATGATGATGTTATGTACCTTATGCGCCTTTGGAAGGTTATGCGTTAGATACCAGTAACCCTATATAATAACTGCGTGTGGTTGCGCCCTACAATAAGACAACTACTTACATATCCTACCGTGGATTTCATACGAGGTGACTAAAGATATATAGGCTTGGCATTGGCAGCGGCAGCCGATAGGTAACAGTAGCATTCCTGAAGAGGTTCGACGCCAGGAAGACAGATTGTAAAATCACAGCCGAATCTTAAAAATTGTAAGGTTTTTTTTTTTACACCATCACAGCCCCGAATGCAACCGATAACACGTAAAAATGAAAGAGATATTAATAACAAATTATTGTTTGACGATTGAGAAAGTATGTACCATAGATAAAAGAAGTACGTAATTTATTTTACATTTTTAAAAGTGTTTGTAATGTAGAAGTAAAAAAAAAAATTAATAACTAGCTTTTACCCGCGACTTCGCGCGCTTGAGTTATTCAGCGAAAGCGGAACACAAACTTTCACCCCCCCCCCATAATAGTCGATTAGGGGCTGATTTAAAAAAAAATTACTCTCGTTTGAACGGGAGCCTTCAATTATATGTACACCAAATTTTATCAAAATCGGTCCAGCGGTTTAGCCGTGAAAGCGGAACAGACAGATAGACAGACTTTCGCATTTATAATTTTAGTATGGATTACTTAGCTAGAACAATAGTAAAGAAGATTAATACCTATTCTTATACCAAAATCCATAATATTTATATCCATTAAACGAGAAGGGATGAATGTAGGCACGTGATGGGATATTATTATTACAACACTAATAAAAGCACTCGTTTGGAAAATGTGCCGACGCAGAAATTGGGTCATTCAGGAATCGGTGGGGAAACTAAGAAGCCAAGGAGTTACATTGCTATAAATTTAATGAAAATCTTTGCTTTGCCTTTTGGATCGATTCTCGGAGAAAAAGATAGAAGTACTTCGTGCATTTTTCCTAGGTTTTATTCTACTCATGTGATTTTGAACACTTTTAACAAAAGTTCACTGATTCTTACCTTAAAAGAAAGAAAGAAAGCATTTATTTGCCAAAAACATGAGTACAAATATACAAATTGATGTCAAAATGAATTAAACCGAATTTTTACCGAATATAGGTATGCAAATATAAATAAATACAGAGGAGCATGCTATCCACTACAAATACAAAACAAAAAAAAGAATTATAATGTATACTAGCACTAAATTCTATCCGAGTCTATCATTAAAGAAATCATTTAAAGTATAATAACATTTATCAGTTAATAAAGACTTGAGGTGCTTTTTCAATAAATTTAAATTTAAGCTTTTATATTTATTTGGAATTTTGTTGTAAATTTTCGGTGCCATACATACTATGCTATTACCGAGTAAAGCAGTTTTTGATGGGTGCATGCATAATCGATAGATATCTCGATGATTCCTCAATACAACATCAGCTAGACGAGGGAATAAATGAGCATTGGTTTTCACAAATGTTGCTACCTCAAGTATGTAAAGTGACGGAAGTGTAAAAATTTTGTGTTCTATAAAAAACGGCTGACAACTATCAGTGCTTTGGAGTCTAAACATTGCGCGAATATAGCGTTTTTGCATTTTAAAAGCTATATCCTTATCCGTCGAATGTACCTAATGTAGATAGATCTGTTCCGCATTTTCGTCCGCGATATCTAGGTATATCCTTTTTACGGTCAAAAGATATAGTTCTTTTACAAATTTCTACAATATCATCTAAGCAGTGAAAGCGTGACTTAATATGAAATAACCTAATATTAATATGAATTTATTGTGTTGCGTCGTATAATGCAAAAATAAATACATTATATTGTGCGAAAGGAAAATAAATACTTCTTCTTCATAGTCGTATTCCTCATGGCTGAGGGTCGTGGTCATTACGTGGAATTAAACACAGACAACAACTTTTTTGCCATTATTAATGGATTTGCCATTGCCTACTCCATTTCACACACAAGTTAATAATCGACCAGTGTGCTGGTTTCCTCACGATGTTTTTCCTTTACCGGAAACAAGTGGTGGACGATGAAAACTATTATAAGTACATGAGTCAGATTGGTATACAAACTCATGTTGGCACGAGTAGGATTTTTTTTTTCACCAGCATCGAGGCAGGAGAAAACCCATATTTGGGCGACTGAAAATGGAGGGTGCTCAGACAGTGCCGGACTCCTACCGGCTAAAAACCCCTTCCTCTTACTGGTCTTCCGTCACCTCTGACATGGTGGTTAGAGCCTTTATTAAATAATAAATAAATAATAATAATAATAAATATATTAGGACAAATCACACAGATTGAGCTAGCCCCAAAGTAAGTTCGAGACTTGTGTTACGGGATACTAACTCAACGATACTATATTTTATAACAAATACATATATAGATAAACATCCAAGACCCGGGCCAATCAGAAAAAGATCATTTTCCATCATGACCCGACCGGGGATCGAACCCGGGACCTCTCGGTTCAGAGGGAAGCACTTTACCACTTCGCCACCGAGGTCGTATTATTTACACGAGTAGGAGACGAACCTGGGACCTTTCGATCCACAGGCGGGCGTCTTAACCATTACATCGCCACCGCTTCTAAATAAATACTTAGGTATAAGTTAATGAGAAACGATCCGAAAATTCTCGCAATAATGACGAAGGACACTCAGGATCTCGGCCAATTTCGTAAATCTCCGTAAATTTTCGGTAATTGGGTGCCGGTCGGAATCCAGCCCGCGTCAAAAAGACATTGATCAATCCAGTTTTCTACTGGATTGAATCTGGTATCTATTTAGAAAATAATAAGACACCGCAAACCATGTCTGTATGTCTTTCTTGACAACGCTTGACCCGAGACCACGGATGTAGCGTTCCGGCACGATGACCAGTTTTAGCCATGAAAAATTACATTATTATATACAATTTAATTAAATTTTCTTTAGCCGCGTTCATTTCCTACGGGAACATTTATTTTTCTGGGATGAACAGTTTTGAAGATCTAAGTACCTATATACATAGAAGCAGACAGCGGCGACAATCGACTTTGTTTTACACTATATGGTGAAATTCATTGGGAACAATGAACGAAAGTCTATTAATTTAGCTTAAACATACAAGCATTGCAAAGGAATTGTGTAAATTCATTTAAATTGTAAGAGAGAGCAGAAGACTCATTCGAGAGTTATGAAAATAACGAGACGATTTTAATATCGATAAACAAAGTTAAGGCATCGATAAAAATCTGAGGACACTCCACCGAAATGGGGCGGGTGAAGAATTTAATTTAGCAGCTTTATTACGTCGATAAAGGAAGGGTTTGCAGCAAGAAGTTGATAAAATGTACGGAGTACACAATCTTAATATTCTTTATTTCGTGTATAACTTATCGCGCGTTACTTCCATAGATTTTTATCTATTCGGCGAATAAAAATATTTTTAGGTTTTAAAATAATTTATGAATAATAATTTTTAATGAATTTCTATGGTTTTATTGACGAAAAATGTTGAAGATTTTCTTTGCAATTACCATAATAAATTCAATAATAAAAAATCACCTTAACACATTTGGTTTAAATAATTATTTGCAAATATAATCGACAGCTGTGGTTCATTTTTTCCCTTTTGTTGAATTATGCGTTCACCATCAAAAATTAAAGAAAATTCGAGTTTTCATGTAAATTGTCTATTATATTAACACTATTATTTTCTAAGTTAATGGATGAATTTATTAATTTGTCATCCAATATATGAAATAATGATTTATACAGGAGATTTGGTACTGTGTGATCCCGTTTTATTTCTAAGCTTCTTGGTGGGCAATCTTTATTTGTTCTACTTAACAAATTCCTTCTAAATAGACCTGCTCAGACCGTTCGCTTTGGTAAATTTAAGCGGTTGTTTAGTTTTAAAGTTCAATTTTTTAGTTTAAATTACTAAACAACGTATGAGAATACGAACGTGGTGATCAACAGCTCAGCAATCATTCTCCAAAATCTTGAACTAGTGCTCCATAAGATGCTTCCTTTATGGATCATCAGAACTCCATAGCAATTTACTTTCGTCTTCCAGGTTTCTTACTCAGCTTCGGGGGCCGCGCGCTAAAATACAGAAGTCTGGTGAAGCTCCTGTATGCCGTTTTGCGGAGGCGGAAATCTATCCATACATTTGATTCGTTCATAGTTTTACGACCGGCCAGTCTTGTATCTCCCTGGAATACTTCGTGGTATATCTACTACTATAACTGAATATGGAGTGGTCCTATTTTAGGGCGGAACTGCATACCACTTTTTATCCTCTTGATTTTAAATTTTTTGAGATCCTGAATGTTTTAGATTGTTAAAAGTTAAACGTAAATAAACTAAATTACATATAAAACGGCTTATCAAACGGCTTTTCTTCATACATATAGCTTTTTAACTTTTCCATTATTAAGAGAAATGTCGTAAAACGAGGTAACTAACTTTAATTTTTACAGATCAACGTTTGTGTTGTTCTTACTTCGCCAAGTTTTAACGCGTCTTCCTCGTCTGCTAATGTCTTTGTTTGTTTTTTATTACCGAAGTGGAAGATTATAGTAACTGCCAATAAACATTACGCACTCCTATACACTTGAAGAACTATGTTCGTCCCGGCTTCGCTCGGGTTCCATAATCCTAACTAATATTTGAAATGCAAAAGTAAATTTGGTTGTTACCTCTTCACGCTCTATCTACTCAACCAATCTTCTTGAAATTTTGCATACATGTAGTCTGAAGTACGGAAAAGGATATAGGGTAACTTTCATCCCGGAGAAATAACTGTGGAACTGAGGAAAATTTACGCGGGCGAAGCAGCGGGCAATAGCTAGTAAATTATACATTTAAGCCATCCTCTTGAATCTTTTCTATATCTATTAAAAGAGCAACCGCATCAAAATCCTTTGAGTGATTTTATCTAGTGATCTAAACATATATGTTTATTATGTTATTATTAAGGACAGGCAGGCATAGACGGCGGGATGCGTTTGTTTTATACTATGTAGTGACATAACGTATATTTCAACGTTATCATAAATCTGCATACATAACTAACACCCACTTTATCACGGCTAACCGATTATATCTCGAATTGATTTGCAAACCCAAATAAACCCATTCATTCACTCGGTTTGGTTTATTACATAAAAACTTCGGTTGGTAAAAAACCGCACGATAATTCGTGCAGTAGTTTTTTGAGCTTCTTGCGGAATAAATAAATATATTAGGACAAATCACACAGATTGAACTAGCCCCAAAGTAAGTTCGAGACTTGTGTTATGGGATACTAACACAACGATACTATATTTTATAACAAATACATATATGGATAAACATCCAAGACCCGGGCTAATCAGAAAAAGATCATTTTCCATCATGACCCGTCCGGGGTTCGAACCAGAACATCAGGACCTCTTGGTTCAGAGGCAAGCACTTTTACCACCTCGCCACCAAGGTCGTCAAGAAGACAGACAGACAGACGCGCCAGAGGACTTTGTATTATAATATATAATTAAGTGTGAATTCAAAGGTTATTACGTACACTTAAAAATAAATTATATTAAGTGGCATAAACGTATTTTGAATATTTCCGTGGCAAAAGGTTGAAGCTAAACGAAAATGGGCTAAAGCCAGCTAAAAACAATAAAATAGACACGTATTATTCAAAAAATATATATGAAGAAACGAGCGACAGTTAATACGCACTATATTGTTATGACAAAAATACGGTTTAATAGTATTCGAGTTGACATTCTCATCAGGAACCAGTTTATAGAGTCATAAAAAATGTATTCGTGGCGGAATAAATGTGAGTAAACGGCGAGTACTGAGCAAAAAATAAAAATTGAAACAAAATAGTAACGCTGCTCACACGAAATCGGCAACATAGTTTTGACCACAAAATTTGACATATTCGCCCCTATATTGCTGTTAATAAAGTTGAATCTGAATGTAAATAAAATGGTGTCATCGCTTGCATGCCGCCAAACCTCATGAATAGAGATTGCATTGTCAAAACCGCAGAAAATTGGACTTTCAGCTGACATGGAAATTATTGTTTTACAGATTCGCGTATACAATTATGAAGGCTTTTCCCGCGGGAAGGCCGCTGAATGAAAATCTAGACAATAAGTGAACGAATGAAAAGATCTTTTTCATTCACTCGCCGCATGCGGAAAAGAAAACGAAATGTTTTTCTTTTTTTCTTGTTCGTATAAATACAAAAGCGAAACGTCTTCAAAAACAAAAGCAGGGGAAAACGTGATACAAGTTGTAATACAATAACCTTTTCAACAAAAAATCGTGTAATAGGATCTTGTATAAAATAATTCTCGTGCCTTGGAAGACTTGTACAGTCAACAGGATAACATGCTATCCAAAATCATTGATAATTCGCCACTATTGTCATTGTATAGAGTTATATACATATACATACATATAGGAACAAATCACAGAGATTGAGTTAGCCCTAAAGTAAGTTCGAAACTTCTGTTATGGGACACTAACTCAACGATGCTATATTCTATTATATATACATATATAGATAAATGTTGAAGACCCAGGTCAATCGGAAAAAGATCATTTTCCATGTTGCCCAGACCGTGCATTGAACCCGGGACCTCCAGTGTGGCAGGCCGGCATGATGGCCACGGATGTCGTCAAGTTGCCGGTTAACTTGAGATGCTGTTGTGTGTCCACCGTTGTTTTCCATTACCATCTGGTGGTCATAAAATAAACGATTGTTAGTTATAGCCGTGAGTAGATAAAAGCAAACAAAAATATAGCGAATAATAATTTATCAAAATATAGGTACCTAGTTCGAAAATAGCAGCATATTATACTAAAAATTCTTTATCTGTAATTAGGAATACAGAACGGACTTAAGAAAATAAAACAATAAAATAATTTTACGTATTTTCCAAAATTTGACCTAATGAACTGCGTCAGTTACATAAAGTCAAAATATAAAATATCAAACAAAAATTTCACACAATTTTTTAACGCCGAAGATATCAATCATTGCATTCAGGATTAGAAAAAAATATTATCTGTGAATAAAAATAAGCTTCGATTGAATTCGCGTTCGCGGCTCAATGATTCGCGATAAAACATAAATTTATTATCTGTTTTGTTGGCAATGAATTTACCTTTATATACGGTGATGTTTGAATGATATTGAATGGTAAAAATGTGTCTTTTTGAAATGACTTATGGAGATAGGTGAAAATGGAAGTCTTGTTCTGTCTACTCACCTGTTTATTTGTTTGCAAGATTTAATTATACTATATGATTATACAATAGTGACCTATTGTTAGACTGATGCAAATTCCAAACAATAAATTATCATAAATTCATGGTCAAAACGAAAACAAAACACGTGAAAACAGAAGATTTTATTAAACGTAAATATTTTGATATATATAAGTATTGTTTTTGGATTTGCTCATAAAAATGTCATCCTATTTTCAGTGCTGCTGGGACACACTTTCTCAAATTTCTCAATGAAGATATTTTCCTTTCGAAATTTACCATTAATTAATTGAATGAAACGAAGAAAATTACTAATGAATGGAATTAAAGCATACACGTGTTTAAAGATCTGCAAAATTTTTACTTAATTGATCAAATATAATTTGAGTTATCAGCAACAAAAAAGGCGAAATATGGACAAAACCCAAACGATAAAAAAAAATATCCGTGCAGTAAACCATTCAGTTCACTCTTTATGAGACGATCTTGGATGCAGCACCCGTTGTGTCATGGTTATACTAAAGCTATATTAATCCCATGGAATTAGTAGGTACTGTTGCACGAAGTACTTACTAAATCCATGTTTAATCCCTGTTATGATATTACTGAAGCGACATCTTTACCTATTATGATGTAACACTACACTATTAAAAAGATAAACATATTGTCACGTCACTTTCCAGCACTTGAGTGACACGCTTTTCACGCGCACATCACGACATAATCTTAAGGGGTGGTCGTGATTTATTACATAGCCTTATTTAACACAAGCGTTTGGAAGAATTACGATTTTAACCCATTAACCAAACAGAGGGGTGTTTTAAGTTTGACATATCTGTGGTGACGTCGCTCAATGGATGTTTCGATTTGGATATAAGTACTTTTTTTTTTGTTTTGAAAGGTGAATGGTGAGTAACCAAGAATTACTGAATTACTTTTAGATCACTCTAACGCTGGGAAGCAGCTCAAAAACATGCAAGATGGGACTCACACTGAGTCCTATTGCTACGTTGCGTCGACGCAGTGCGTTTCGGCTTCGTTGTTTTCATAGGTTTTGACACTAATCTGCGTCAACTTACGTCGCATCTCCATACAATATCTGCATTATCCGACGATGGACGTCAAAACAATGGCGACGTGCAAGTTGCCATTTCATTTCTCACTATAGAGTCGATTCAAAGTGGACGCAGCGAACCAATCACATTTCGGTGTGGTTGTCGTTACGTCACAATGGTGCACTGTGATTGGATAGCTGCGTCTCACTGCGAATCGACTCAATGGTGAGATGTAAAAAGCAAACGCAACAACGCGCCGCGCTCAACTAACTAATAGAGCACTTTATAAAAAGCTTGTAATAATCTAAATAAAAAATATATGATGATATATAAAATATAATAATAATTACAAGTCGATTACAATTTTCAACTGAACGTGTGTGCGGTTTTGGTTAGTGCGCAAATTGGTAACGTTTGATTTGATAGATTAATTTGTAAACCGCAAATTATTAGTTAAATTGAATTCAAATTGTAATCGATTTTGTTGTAGTGCCTCATTTCTATGTTGTGTAAGTAATAACTTAGTAGGAAGATGATAAGCTAGATTAATCATACATATAGCACATTAAAATACAACACTTGTAAATATTAAAAATGCAAAAACATTGATGCCTAAGTATGTTTTAGTCAATCATGTAAAATCAACATGACGGAATTCGATGAAATTTATTTTTGCGTTTAGTTGCTCATCGGGGCACAGCACGTATGACACGTCCCACATAGTTAGTTTCATACAAACGTCACTAATATTAATAATAATAAATATATACGAATAAATCACATAGATTGAGCTAGCCCCAAAGTAAGTTCGAGAATTTGCGTTATGGGATACTAATTCAACGATACAATATTCTGTATCAGATAAACATCCAAGATCTAGATTAATTTGAAACGATCATTTTCCATCTTGACCTGACCGGGGATCGAACCTGGGACCTCCAGTGTATTACGTAATACGCGTTCGATCTCACCATTAAATACGCTCTCATTGAGGTTCGAGTAAATTACCTGTATTGTATGCTTATCCATCTACAAAATTTCATCGGAATCAGTTTGCGGATATAGCTTTGCATAAAATATAATCGTAATTGATTTTGTACTTAGATAATCGTATCAAAATAACAGATATTTGTTACAATTTTTTCTTTCGAAATTCTGTATTACGACCTCATATATTTAGTTAGCAAATTGATTAAACAATCCACCTGCTTTAAGAGATTACATCTTGATAGATATCTTATTTGCCGGTCCCAGGTGCATCCTATAAAGGCCTTCAGAGACAATATTTTACGTGACACCCAGCTCAGAGGCATCCAATTAAAAGCGCTCTAATTACCAGGCATTTACGTTTATATCAGCTTACTCAGTACTGTATTAATTTTTCAGCGACTTGAAGTATAGGGGTGGCTATTTCTTTGATAAAACCTTATGATTTTTTGAGTTTTTTTTCCATTGAATGTTGATTGGCGATGATGCTTTTGATTTAAAATTGATAAGACTAAAATACTTGTTTTTAAATTCTGTCTAGAATGTTGACTGATCAAAATATGCATTGTTTATTCTCATTTCGAATAAACCTAAAATATTAAAATATATATATGTGGAGCTTGTATAATAATAATGTATTGTAACGTCACGGATTTTGCAGTCAAAAACAATTTCTAATATTTAATGAGACCGAAAGAAAATTAAATCTGGTAATTGATTAAACTGATCAATTAAATTGACATTTAATTATCGTGTTTGATTATTTAAATACTTTCATACATTTTATTTTTCACCCAGTCGAACAGCCAATTCTCACAATAACATCTTCTAACCTTTTATTTCATTACGAGATCTTCAAACAAAAGTGGATGACAAACAAATGAACGGTCAAAAGAAAAGGGGAAGGGATTGGAGAGCTCTTCAGATCAAAGGTGGGAGCGAGATAAAGGATCTGGGATCTAGCTCGTTAAGAATTAACTGATGTTGATGATACCTATTTATATACCACTCGAACTCATTTAAAGTGAAGCAAATTATTCTATCCTAATACTAACTGATATTATAAATGCGAAAATTAATTTTTAGTTTGTTGCTGTTGTGTTTGTTACCTCCGCACTAGCTTATTGAATCTTCAAAATTTAATTTATGTTTCAGTGTTTGCAATAATAGACTCGATATTTTTTCGTATATTGAGCTAACTTTGAAACAAGATTTGAAGGCTGCAACAGGAATGTTTATGGAAAATCTTCGTACGCGAAATGTGCAAATTTTAAACTAGATATTTCTAAAAGGGCTCACCAAATCCACCACAGTCGATTGGCCTAAGGGACAAATTTGCGACCTACCCCAATCATGAGGTTCCTGTTCACAGTGATTCATTGCACATTCAGGGTACCCCAATAAATAAAACCCACCACTTAAATATTCCCTTCTGTAGTGTTTTTGGGAATACCGACAAATCTACTGAATACGCTATTCGGAAAGCGGCAATAATTTCTCCATTACTCTCTTTTGAATATTGTTTCTTTTAATTTATTAACATTCGAAAAACGGCCAATCTCACTCCTTCTCTCCAACGTATTTCCAATTTAAAATGAAAAATAAAATGAAATTTACTTTTAGAGGTTATAGTGATAATTAACAGCCATATGATAAATTTAACTCGGAAGTTTATACCTATGTACCTCTATGAAAATCTTTGTTCTTTATTGCTTTTATTTTAAATCTTTCATCTTCGCGTGTTGAGAACACGTACACGTGTACAAAAATTAGTTCAGGGCATTATGTTCAGCAAGACACTAAGCCTTCACTGCACGCACATTCCAGTTTTATTTGTGTTATTACATTATATTCTCAGCTTTATTCAGAGCTATGACTCCGCAAAGCCGGAATCAGCAATAAAAATTGACCTCATTTTTTTTAAGATTCGGCTGGACGTCAACCTTTCTGGAAATGCTGTCGTTGCCTATTAACGAGATCAATGGAAGTATGTGTGGTATTATTCTAGTGCCGAACCACACAGTTTTTCGTTTATATAAATTCCCATCAAAATTATTCGAAAACTCACAATCGAGTAATAAGCCGCCAAGATTCGATCTCTCGATACCTACTTTCTTACTTTTGCAACAGTCGTTCTAAAAGTTTGAAGCGGGCGTTTGTAGAGTGCCTGTGACACAATCACGCGAGAACCGAGTAAACATTTGAATTTATGTCGCTTTCGTTCGAGTTTCCATTTGCTTAAGTATTATTTTCATTTAACAGAGAGTTTTAGAAACGTCGAGTGGCAAACGTGTACTTGTGCCTTGATTTCGGCTTCATAAAATCTTTCTAGTGTGAGGCATGATTAATATTGTTTAGGCTGGAAATAACCAGCCAGTTCCTACAGTAATAAATAAAATAAATGAATTTATGATATCTGATTAAATGGCCGCCAATAAAAACGTTAAAAGATTCCCCCTTTTTTATAATGTTTTATTGATTTTTAGATTCATATTATAGTTTAATTTCAAAATTGTAAGTTAAATAATAAGTTGATTCGAAATGAAATATCCAAAACATTACTCAAAGCTAATCTTCCCTTCGATCCTGGAGATAATAAAAATAATTGAAAAACAATAGAATCGCAATCCGATCGGGCCACACGGGAACTAAAAGGCTACGATTTTTTTTTTATAGGCGAGAGCTTTAGCCCGCGGCTTCGCTCACGTAAATTTCCCATGGTAACAGTTATTTTTTCGGGATGTAAGATGTAGAATAACCCTATGTCCTTCTCCATACTTCAAAAAACATGAGTGCAAAATTTGCAAGAAGATTAATTTAATAGACAGAGCGTTAAAAGGTAACAAACAAACTTACTTTCACATGTTATATATTTTATAATATTAGTTAGAATATCCCGCCAATCCGCAATTGGGCCGCGTGGTGGGTCATGGCCCATAATACCCATTCATAAGGAAGTATACACCATAGCAGTGTGGGCCGTAGGGAGGTTTAAATGGCTGATGATGATGATAGTGGATAAAATTATTCTTTTACTTATCAATTAAAACAATATTAAATTAGTCGCACGTTTATCACCCCTCCCATTTAGGCAATAACCATTTTGGGGGATTTTTAAGCAATTGAACCGAGCCTATCGATGGTGCCAAACGATTTATATGGTTGAAGGAGATCCTATTCTATTATGTCGACCTCCCTCGGAAACTGCTAATGTCTGTTTTTTATTGTTCTTCGGAAATTAAACTTGAACCCTTGTGTTTCACAGAATTTTATAGAATTTAAGACTTAAAAGCCATAGATTTAGTTTACTCGTATGAATTAAGAGCGAAGCGGCAATGGTCCAGTTATTAATACCCGCCTGAGGTACCAGGTTTAAATTCTATTTGTACCACTTCTAACTGATCTAATCTATCATAACAAAGTTAGTTCATTTTTTGCTACGTACAATATTTTCGTTGTCAGAAGTGGGATGGTAGGAAATTGGCGAATTCCGTTCACGTAATTGAAACCTAGGATTGTTCGTACCTCTTAAGGGATTACCTTTTGGCATCGAGACGTATAAAGGACCGGATTGCTCTTTAAGTTCTTATACTTATCCGTATGTATTGTACGTAAATCTCTTCTATTATGTCGTGCGTTAGATTTTGCATTAATTTTTGTTTTACTTAACCGATTGTTACTGGCAGGCTTATTTTTAATCTAATATGAAAGGAGTTCCGTATTTAAAGTTCATTCTGTTTGGACTTTGAGTTAACTCCCAAGAACAATAAAAAAAATCATTTGGTGTAGTTAGCATTTGGTAGAATTTGATATAGTTTACTCTCAAGCCTAGTTGGTGTGCAACTAGATAATCATTCGTGTAGCAAGTCCCTTAGTGGCACACAGCACTTCTCACTTGTGATAACTTAGTTTGTGTCTAACCCGGTGTCCTAAGTGAAGGACAAACGCGGCAAACTTGCGCGAGGGAACTGGTAATTTCGTTTCTCATATATTTTCATGTAAGTTAATTGTGTTTCACATCGATATATATATATATATATATATATATATATATATATATATATATATATATATATATATATATATATATATATATATATATATATATATATATATATATATTATAATCAGCACTCGGATCACAATCATAACCTGTTTTGATATACCTTTTGACTATGTACATTATGTACTTATATATATTATTAGAAAAAAAACATTGTAAGAAACAATAATGGTAAGCCGATCTGGCATGATAGGGACCAACACTGTTCAAATGAGTTTCTTTCGGCATTTCTTCTCAGCAGTGGTCGTTCCGAAATGCCAGTAGTTTGTAGCTTGTGAGAAATAACTATAAATATAAAAAATGACGAGAAAAAGTGCCTGTGAAGGTCTAATTTCTGAATAAATGATTTGAATTTGAATTTGAAATGATTTCAATTTGAATTCGACGTGTTTACATCAAATGAGTCATATTTTCTTCTGGTCTATATATCATCCACATAGTTGTATTATATCTATAAGACCAACATTTCGTAATTGAAATCTTTAAAAAAAAGGTTCAATCTGCGCATTGAAAATTGAGTAATATTTTTACGTCAATACACTTATTGACGTCCAAGATTTAGGTGCTATTAATTATTTAACTTTGGATGACGTACAAAACAATATAGATATGTCCTACACATCCTCTACACCTCATCATCACATCATGTAATTTAAGAGCGAGGCTCTTGTCGGTGGAGTTCCTTCCATTGTTCTCTCTCCAAAGCCAACTCCTTCACTTCTTGATACGACACGACACTCAATTTTTCTTTAATTTGTTTGGTTTAACTGTCTCTTGGACTTCCTGGGCCCCTTCTTCCTTCCACCTTTCCTTCTATAATAATTCTGAAGAAGGCATCGTGTCGTATCAACATTTTCCCTTCTTTATTTTCAATATGTTTCACATCCTATGTTAAATAAATAAATTAGCGTATTAATGGCACGTTGCCTCGGTGCTGCGCGTTTGAGGAGGTTTTGTATTTGTAATTTTTATGTTATTTCATATTTGATATAATGTATAATTGTTTTTGATATTAATAAAAATAGTTTAATAGCAATATTTAAAAAAAAGCAAAGGTAATTTTTAATTTCAATTTGTTGTGTTGTGTATTCTCTCATTGCGCACCGCGTTGTACACCGAATAACAGCTCACGTAGGACACCGTGTGAGTGGCGGGTACGACAGAATCGGTTTATCTAGAAGAGAAGCTAGCCTATGTGGCAATCCTTTGGAGATCTACATACAATTGTGCAGGAAGCGCCTTGGTGAAGTTTAAAATAAAAATACGTTTACGTTGGTGTTAAAGCGACGGTGGTCTTGTGGTTAAAAGAATATGATCGAAAGGTCCCGGGTTAGTGCCTAATGTGTACCGTTGAGTGTTGTATAATTATTATTTATTACATACTAGCCATTGCCCGCAGCTCCGTTCGCAGTAGTCTATGTTTGATTTGATTACTTACCTTCATCATTGTGTTGTAAACCCTAGTGGAAGGACATAGAGATCTTTTTACAATGTACTTTTATCATCTTTTGTAAACCCGTAATCCACAATGAAACCGAACTCAACATCAAACCAGTCAACTTTGACGTTGACTCTAACCTGCGCAACGTTAACCTTAAGACGAAATGGTGTGTTTGTGTTTTTCTGCGCAGCTAAATGTTAACGTCAAAGTTGACGGCGCAACCCACTCTTAACTAACAAAATAAATCAATTTACATTTGAAATTTTACCGTCAAAATAATACGTAGGAGATGTAAATTTGAAACATAACTTAGTAACAAACTACCGATTGCCAAACAATCGCGACTTATGTCAAGCGCGAGTCGGCGACTGCTCTCAACTTCTCTTATTAAATTGTTTTGTTTCGTGCTTCTAATTAAACTCCGCCGCACCTGTACTTTCCAACAGTTTCACGATATCCAGGAGCGGATTATCGGAAGCAATAACAATTACTATTAGACGAGAAAATTGCTAGATTTCGCTACGATAGATCTCCCATCTCTAATGTGAAATCAGTGAAGCGGTGGCGATGCTCTAGTTAAGACCGTCTCCTTGTGATCGAAAGGTCCCAGTTTAGATTTCTAATCAACGTCAGCAGTCACATGAGTTTATAAATATATATCAATCTAATATAGTAGTTTTTATAGATCTCTACTTGCTGACAATTTAAATTCACTGGTGTGTTTGCCACGTTTCAAATTCAAAATTCAAAATACAAAATTCTTTATTCAATTTAGGATGATACACTTATTTACGTCAGAATGTTACTTAAACTAACAATTCGGTCGGTTGGTGGTCGTAAAAATCGGAAATGATGAGAGAACGTGGAATTGGAAGCGGTTACAACACTAATGCCAGCCTCTGGTTGGTCGATGTCAATCGTTGTCAATCGGGATCAGACATGAATTTATACTATTGCTATATCTTAATGTTTTGGATGTATTATTTGATTCTATATAAGTCTGTGTGTATAGATGTATCGATAAATTCCCACTTTTATTTATAGTTCCTTACTTAATACTACGTCGCACTTTGCGTTTTTCTACGCCGGTTTAAGTTAACGTCAAAGTTGACAGGTGCAACCCACTTTAAGTTTAACGCAGATTTATATTTCTTTTATTTGGGAAATTTGAAAAAACTTATCTGATTTGAATGCGAAAGTCTGTCTATCTATCTGTCTGTCTGTTCCACTTTCACGACTAAACCGCTGAACCAATTTTAATGACATTTGGTATGCATATAGTTATTGATATTATAAAACCGTGAAACTATTTTACCGGGCCCTGGATCCGGCCCTGGCATTATGATTCAAGTGAACCTGTTGTAGACAGCTAATAACTTGCGATTCGATTTAACAATCTCAGATGTAAATTCGGCTAATTGCTTTTACTCGAGTGTAGGAACTACATAATCGAGTTTTAAGCGTGTTACGGTGAATGAGTTTTAAAACTGAATTGTGTCATTCAATATTTGTATGTGAACTAAGAATTTGGTTGCATGCTTATTTTATGTAAGCGTTTTTATGGCTTATTGTTGTTGATCTATATGTCAATGAAAAAATATAATAAATTAAACAGAACAGTTTTTTAATATCATACGGACCTAATTTTATTAACGGACGTAAGACGAGGGACCTTTGCGCATCAGTGGAAATCAACAAGGATACACTCACTTAATATGTATGTGTGTATACATATCCAGTCTATATACATAACTGTATACACTTCTAGTCTATAGACTAGAAGAAAAAAAGGCAATAAATTTATATAAACATATATCCAGTAAATATATTTGTAGTTTCAAGCGTCACGCGCGTATCTTGAAACGTGATCAAGACCCGTACTCGTATATAGTTGAAAATTGAATGCGACGATACCCTACGCTCATTCGCTCGAGTCACACTTTATTTTTGTTTGAAACGATTCACCTGAATTGTAGACAGTCAGTGAATTAAACTGTGTTTTTGACATTAAGAAAACTAGTTGTTTTTTTTTTTTTACATGAATATAATTTTTGTAGCTTTTATTGTTGTCAGAGAGATCTTATTGCATTCAATGCGCGTCAAAAATATAATGTCGGTGTAGTGATTCGTTGAGGAATTTCCCCGTCGGGAGCTGTTCCTGGATACATCATCGTAATAATGCATTGTCATTCAAACTAAACGGTTTATATTTGGCTGATTTTTGTTAATTCAGTCATGATTTTCTATCTTTTAGCAGTCCCTAGTTTTGTCCCTTTTATCTTAGTAACCTTAGTAACATTTTCGGTTGCTTTTTCAGCCTTTGACCTCTAAATTGCACCTAAAAAAAACCTCTAAATTAAATATTTCTTCCAGCGCGTAGTCTGATCGAGGTAGGGTTCCAAGAATGCTGGCAGCATTAACTCGCTGTATAGCGAGACCTGAGCAAGGAAGCTGCCATCTCTTGAAGACTTCTGTTGCCTCGATAAATGTCTTTTGCAAATTAGTTAGTTGTTGTACATTGTGGGTATATAGTACAGTAACGTGCAAAGAGTATTAGTTGTCAGGACATGCGCGTGACACGGCACGGTGTGAGTAGCGAGAGGAGCGTGATACGTCGGGGAAGACGAACAATATATATAATATAATTTCTTCATCTTCCTTGTTCTCATTTCTAGGAAACTGCCTTCCTTTAGTTCAGTTTTTCATTTTAATTCGTATCTAGTTGTAGACTTTAAAAATAATATTTAATGTCTTTGGGTTTTACATTTTAATATCCTTACACAAAGGATGCGGAATTATGTATGTCTGTCCGTGACATCGTAGCAGCCAAGCTTTTTTGTTTGAAAGATAATTTAATTGAAAGTATTCTTAGCTATGTTCTCAAAATGTGTGTTCAGCTGTAAAAGCTTATAAATTAAACTTTAATCAGAAATTAGATCTGCTCTTAAATTATAAGATCCTATAAATCTAATTTTTGAAAAACAATTTTCTTTCTTACAACCACTATTCTCCTAACAAAGCATGAAAATATGACGGGAAGATTCACAATATTTCAGATCTCAGCAACACTACGGGGAATTCCCGCGTTAACATTCCGGTCACGCTCGTGTCTGGTGAGCTGTGAGCAGCCACGTTGAGCCGTGGGGACACCGTGGTGCCTCAAATTACCGAATGAGCGACATAATAGAAAATAATATGAAGTATCTGGCAGCAAATTAAAAAAGAAAAATGCAATGTTATTCTTTTTAAAAGCAATGTCCAGCGATCGAACACCGTTTGAATAACCATTCCAACTCGACAAGAAGGTTATTGAAAGTCTTCTTTTTTCAAAAATTCGAGGTTATTTGATTCCATACAGAGATCTAGATAACAGAAATGGCGTCGAGTCTCTTTAACACCTCATGTTTGCCATGTTCCATGGAGCTGTTTGTTATGATGTTAACCAACAAAACTTAGTGATTATATCCACTTTGATGCCAAATGCCACTTTCAATCCAACATCCGAGTCCTCGACAACTTGGAGTTCAATGTGTCATATGACACAAGCTTTAAGACTTAAAGACTTGTAAAATTATAAGAACTAATTTTAGAGCAAAGTCTTGAAGTCTTTATTTATAATAGAGCGTTCAAATGACCTGAAAAAAAAAATTCTGCTATAAGGCAATACATACAGCGGCCCAAACAATCTATTGTGTGTAGGATCCTAGGACATTGTAGGGGAGCGGTAAGAATGGATTTCCTGAAATTCTCACGGGAAACGGATTTTTACTCACATCTGAACTGAACTTACACATACTTTTTTATTATTTTATATATTTCCAGGTCCGCCCTTGTTCAGGTGCTAAATCCAATTCAAAAGATGAAGAAAATAAGATTCTACAAATAATTTATTGCACGTCAATGCTCGATGCTCCTGCAAGAGGGTTATGACTTGTGTACATTTAAATGGAACATTTTCTTGAAATATGGCGCGGGGAAATGTGGTAAGAAAAATATCGTTCGGGTCAAATTGAATTATGGCACCCATAGCACATCTTACTAACACAAGTCTGTCTCTTTCTTTCAACTAAGGATAGTAAAATTCTATTTATTTATTTTTTTTACTGTAAAGCTTTGCCCAGAGTATGAGAAATATTTTTAACGCATATTTTTCATACATAATTTTTATTAATATATCAGTAAATATTTTTTATGAATGGCATTCGTCGTGACTTATAAATAATAAAAATATGTTAGCGCACCATTCCCAGACAGATAAAAATTGTCGAACCCGGATCTCTCAGGGGTGGCAGTCTGTCATGTTGGCTATTACATGACCTGGATTCATTTTAATGAATTAGTTAGCAAGAATCATGAAAATCAAATACGAAAAGTATGCGTTAAAAATTCTTCTCATGCGATTGAATATTCAGTACTCTAGCAATCTTATGTCCTCTCAAAGCTCGACAGCGTGGGCTTTGTCATAAAATTTGATAAAATTGGACTTTTAAAATGTAAGCGCTTCAAGTTTGCGGAAGGAAACTTGTTACGTGTTAAAAGTTTGAGAACGCTTGGACTTGAATATTAGCATTTTGAGATATACCGTGCAATATGCAATGTTATAAATGTTGTTATAAATCTTGAAAAAATTGATATAAATTTTTGTTGTAAATTTTGTTTGTTATAAATTTTGGTAGCGCAGCGGTATAGCGCTTGCCTCTGAAACGAGAGGTCCCGGGTTCGATCACCAGTCGGGTCATGATGAAAATGACCTTTTTCTGATTGGCCCGGGACTGTTTATCTATATATGTATTTGTTACAAAATATAGTATCGTTGAGTTAGTATCCCATAACACAAGTCTCGAATTTACTTTGGGGCTAGCTCAATCTGTGTGATTTGTCCTAATGTATAATACATTATTATTATATTATTAGGAGTACAAAATTAAAAAAAATATATAAGTACTTAGTAGTATCTAGCGCCCCGGCGTCGTTCAGGTAAAAATATTATAAATTACACACCTACACCTTCCTCAGCAATCGCTCTATCTATTGGTGAAAACCACATGAAATTTCGTGCAGTACTTTTTGAGTTTATCGCCAACTAACAGACAGACGCGGCAGAGGATCTTGCACTATAATACGTCAAGATAATAGCAAGATAATAGCAATAAACTGTTTTCTTTTTCAGTTACTGAAAAAGAAAACAGTTTATTTTTTGCCTTATAATTAACTATTTATAAAGCAAGAGAAAAACCACACTAAAAATTTAGAAAAAAAAATAAAATATATGTCACATTTAGTCTCCTAGTTTGAGTAGCCGTGTGAAATTGTGTTTTGGTAATTCACAGTAATTTTTCTGCTTCTCTGAACGTTGGCAACGGGGTCGAGGTTATAATAAAACTAACGAGTGTCGGTGAAATGTTAAATTTAATGAGTCGCTTTTGTCACGGCGACACTGCCGGGTTAGGTATAAATGGCCGTCATTCCTTCATGAGGTATATTTTGTGCATAGCTAAAAAGAGAGACACTTTACATGGTTCTTTCTTTGGATACCTAATTATATCATGGAAGGGGAACAAGGAATAAGGGATTCAAGAGTAAAAGTATTGTATGTATGGCACCTAAAATTTATAACAAAATTCCACAACAATTTAAAGATCAGAATTTAAATTTATTTAAAAAGCACCACAGATCCTGCTGATTGATAAATGTTATTATATTTTGAACGATTTTTATATAAAAAATTAGTTTAGTTACTTTTATTTGTTAGATTTTGTTTTGTAGGATGATAGCATGCTCTCCATTTAAATTTGCATACCCGTGGACGGTGAAACATGTAGGATTAAATTTTTCTTTTAACACCACATTGTAAAAAAATGTAAACTCATGTTTTTGTAAATAAATGATCTTTGTCTTTGTCTTTGTAAAAAAGAAAACTAAAATAAAGTTACGTTATGTCGTATAAAGATGTCATTTAAAGCAATTTGGTTATGATGTTTTTGAGCGTGTTTGATACACTAGCAGTCTCCATGTGACATAGGAGATTTGAGAAGTTGAAGAGTGAGTATATTAATGAAATATCAAAAGGTAACAGACGGGCATAGCTAAAGTGCTAGTTTTACACGCGCAAAACGCGTGTTTAGATGTTTTCGCGATATAAATTTCTCTCTTTCATCTGTGTGTTCAATCGCGTTTTTCTCTTTATAAGTACCTCCACTTTGTACTACACTTGTTCGGCATCCTCAGTTATCAGGTCACGCATATCCTTCACGACTTTTAGCCTGCACTTCCCGGGTTGTCTACTTTCTGCCAGTGCCAAGTGGGACCGGCAGACATTATATGTTCCCCTTCCCAATTTTAGTGACCACGAAGTATTCGGGTGAAATCACGCTGATCGTGGCGCTTGTCTATTTATAACACGTAGGTAATAAAGTTTGATAACGCATGACTTTGGTTCAAGAGTGTGGCTTCTGTTCGCAACTATATATCATATTCTATGACTAAGCGCTCCGCGGCTCTCGGAACTCTCTTTAAATAATTAAAACGCTAATTTGCAAGCAAAGTCCACTGTTGCGGAAACTGTATGATGTAAACATTTTTTTTAAATACAATGAGGTCTTTTGTACGTATAAGTTTTCAAAAAGTAATTGTAAGTAGGTACCTATTTCTTATAGCATAGTAGACCAACAGACGGCGTATTTAATCGTCTCAGAATAAGACTCCATATCCTCCCGTGGATATTGTCTGGCCAAGACAACTAAGTGACATAAGTATAGCCTAGGCAGCTGATAGGCGACTGTAACATTCTCAATAAGGGTTGACGTAGGGCGGCCAGTCGTAAAATCACAACTTAAGTCGTAAAATCACACCGGCATCATAACCCCATACGAAAGACAAACGAGCAAGCTTGATGAAAAACAAAAAAAGAAACACACAGACAATACAATTAAAGAAGTTATCATTTAAAGCTGGGTTTTATTTTATGGCAAAAGCCCAAAAACATATTGGCAGCATTGAATTATTACAACGTGTAGGCATTCAAACTGGTTTGATGTTGTTGTGTCCACAACTTTCGTTCCTCTTTAAATTATTCCGCTTGAATTCAAATTCAAATGATTCATGATGATATATATACACTTATATGATTGATTTTGGTCATGTTAACTCTTTTATTTCTACGCTCACGTAATATATAAGTATGAACTGCAATGTTCGTGTGAAGTTTGTGGCCAATTTTGATGGAAAAAGATGGTTTAAGAAGTGATTAATAAGCACGCGTGGTTATACATTATAAGCGATTATCATAAAGTTCGTTGTTTTGAAAAGTCAACTGTTTTATGATGTTTATACTTGTGTCGAGTGCGTCTTCGGATTGTATAAATATTTCACTCGCATACATGCGAGTTGCCTATTTCTGTCGCATGCAATATTCGTGATTGAGGTCGGTGGAAACAGGACATGAACAATGGTATGTTGTAATGAACGAGTATTTAGCTTTTCATACACAGTTTAATATTTTATTTAACTAACACCTTCTTCTTCGTGCCTTGTCCTACTCCACTTGGGGTAACACTGTATGGACTATAATAATAATAAATAAATAATAAATAAATAAATATATTAGGACAAATCACACAGATTGAGCCAGCCCCAAAGTAAGTTCGAGACTTGTGTTATGGGATACTAACTCAACGATACTATATATTTTATAACAAATACATATATAGATAAACATTCAAGACCCGGGCCAATCAAAAAAAGATAATTTTCCATTATGACCCGACCGGGGATCGAACCCGGGACCTCTCGGTGCAGTGGCAAGAACTTTACCACTGCGCCACCGAGGTCGTCATATTCTTTGCTATGCTTGAAATAAATCAATTTAATGTTGATTTTATTTCTTTAGATTAGAAGAAACCATAAAGAAACAAGAGGCACAAACTAATATTCTCGAGGCCAGGTTGGCATACAAATATTTCACCACCTGCGCATTATAGGGTACTCTAAAATATTGTGTACATTAAGCTAATTGACATGCCGCCTTCGGAGCTCGCCGGATTTTTCCATGAAAATTGAATTGTGTATTAGTCCGATAGGTGCTCTCAAAAAAAAAAAAAAAAACATAATACCTGCCTATCGAGAACGTTCAGTGTTTTTCATAGTTACATGTTACAATTTCATAGTCGACTGCGCCGCCCCGAGACCCGCGTGCAATCAAAACGAAGGATTCAGTGTAAACAAAGTGTAATAGCCATTTCTCTTACAAAGTTGTGTGACGATTCGCGGGGTTGAGGCAGACGATTGGGGTAAGCGGTTCCACCACGTCTTTTCATATAGAAGAACATGTAAAATGGGTAATGGTTTTTACCATTCAATCCACCAAGAGATGATGTAGATGTGGTAAAGTAAGTAAAAATATTTTATTGCATCAAAAACAATACAGAAAACACATAACAGGACCGTAATATATATTACAACTACTAGAAAAATGTACAATAGGCGGCCTTATCGATAGTGCTACTTACATAGTTATTATAGTTTGTCAAATATAACTTGAGTCATATGGCAGCAGGATGAACCGATACATTAGAAATGAGAGCGACAGAGAAAGATGTATTGTGTTTGTATTATTTGACAGCTGTCAATAAAATAAAGTATAGTGGATATTTGTCTTGAATATTGATAAATTTATCTTCCATGATGGAAAGCAACATATTTCGCTGTAAGGAAATTAATATGCAATACAAGCAAAGTGCATTCAAGTACACTGTAGAAGCTTGGTTCCAAGACACTAACAAGAAACTTAATGAGCTGAAGCACTTAGAGATTCAATAACTGAAAGTATTTGACTAATGCTCAAGGAAATTGCTTCTCTGTGTAAGCCCCTGGGGGCATAACTGGAAAATCATAGGCACTAGTGTTAAAAATATCTGGGCGCCCATTCCAAATAAGTTAAGTTTTATCATATGAAATTGTGAGTAGGAAAACATACGCTTTGGAATTATAGGATCTGGGACCTGGTTCTAATTAAGCAGTTCTTTTTTTCTTTTTAACATGTCGACATGTATATAACCTTCCTCGCGACGACATGTTGGATTCTCTTATTTGCTTAATTTTAGTCTAATTTTACAGAAAAAAAAATTAAATCTATTTATATAAAACTCTTACGTTACTGAGTGACTGACTGACTGACAGATAACGCACAGCCGAAACTACTGGGCGTAGAAAGCTGACATTTGGTGTGTAGGTTCCTAAGACAGTGTAGGGGAACGAATTTATAGTCGGGAACGAAGTTGTAGGCAAAATCTAGTTAAATATATGTTACATGGAATGAAAATACATAGCGCTTGTTTATAGTGACCGAGGACAAGCTTGTGGTCCTAACTCAACACCGTCACAGGATTCACGGCAGTACTTTTACTTCACCATTGTATGGAATTGTAACGCATATGTGCATACGCGCGTGTACACGTGCGTTAAAATACAACCGTCATTCAATTTGCTGTCTTCTTATTTGTCAACGCTTTCCAACGATATCTGCGTTAGATTCTCCCGGACAAGTGTTGTACCACGGGCTGGACACGCATTTGTTGTTGCCTTTAACCAAAATTTAACCCTCTATCAGCTACGCCCCTTTTTGCAGGAGTGCCTGAGGTTCTAATATGCAACGACTTGTACAAATGAGAGCGCGCGCGCTTCAGAAAAACAAAACGAATTGAAACATTCTTTCATACTTTTTCTTCAATCTTGAGTGAAATCATTAATTTAAAAGTGCCACCTTTTTTGTATTATTAAACCCACATTTTGTTCTTTAGGAATGGTCTTTGGGAACTGAGCGGAGATTATGGTGGTGACGATAGCATATACATTGTCTTAGTTTCCATAGTTTCCATCGAAAGTCTGAGATAATGTTAAAATTAATAACAAAATCTTAAATCTAAGTATTAATAAAGCATGGCTTAAAAATTTTAAAGAATCTAGTGACAACCTAATCTTATAATTTGTGAGCCTTTATTTTATATGCTTATTGCTGGCAATTTATTATCCTGTAACAATTGAATAAAGAATTGAATTGAATTGAACCTTAATCCTGCTATGAGAATACTATTGTTGCCTATGAGTTGCCAAGTCTAGTGTCCCTTAGTCGCCTCGTACGACACGCGGAAGGATATGAAGCGGTCTTAGTCTACGGCGGAATCACACGCCACAAATTCAATACAATTGTGGGTTTGGGATGGGATGTAAATCAAAACATATGTACCGAGTATTTTACACACTCGATTCATATATTTAATGAAAAATACATGAATATTAGAAATAAAAATCTACTAACCACATCTCGTGGAATAAAAAAACATATATACAATATTTAGTAAGAAATAAAAACAAAAAGAGTAATACTAGTAATAAATATAAATAAATATAAATATATAGGGACAAAAGACACAGATTGAGCTAGCCCCAAAGTAAGTTCGAGACTTGTGTTATGGCATACTAACTCAACGGTACTATATTCTATAACATATACATATATAGATAAACATCCAAAACCCAGGTCAATCTGATAAAGATCATTTTTCATGTTGACCTGACCGGGATTCAAACCCGGGACCTCCAGGGTAGCAGTCCGGCAAGATGACCATTAAGCCACGGAGGTCAAGAAACACATAAACAGCACATTACTTGCGTATTTCAGACAGACCATTACATGCAACCACAAATTACAGGATTTTTCTCTCTAACTATACTATTATTACAAAGAGGTAAGCGTTTGTGAGTTTGTATGTTTGAGGCAGGTAATCTCTGAAACTACTAGACCGATGTCAAAAATTCTTTCACAATTAGAAATGTACATTATTCAAGATTGCTATAGGCTAAATTTTATCTCAAAATTCCCGCGGGAGCGAAGCCTCGGGCTTCAACTAGTTGTATATAATAGGAATTATTCTGTAGCTTTTCGTTCAATATCATATTGCAATGCAATGCATTTCTATGTAAAGGTACTTTTACGATGGTCACCAGATATTCGCATACATTATATTATATACTAAATAACAGATCATACCTTTTCTATTTCCCAGACGTTATAATTTTGCAACGTGAAAGTTTAAATGTGTCTACATGAAATAAAAAAATACATCCACAACCTCACATATTATAAGACAAAGTCCCCTGCCGCGTCTGTCTGTCTGTTCGCAATAAATTCAAAAACTACTACACGGATTTCCATGCGGTTTTCGCCAATAAATAGTGTGATTCCTGAGGAAGGTTCTGGTGCATAATTTATTATGTTTCAATTCGAGTGAAGCCGGGGCGGGTCGCTAGTAAAACATAAACCCCAAACTATATTTTAAAACTTTGTAGGAGGCTTTTACCCGAAGGGGTCCGCGAAATTATAAAATATTTAGAGAGGAATATACTCGTATTATTAATATTTATTCCAATAATTTTAATAGATAGGATTAGAATCTGAGAACTTTTAGTCACTGGCTTCACTGATTTTCCAGTTTGATCTGGTTGTAACAAGACTGATTTCGATTGAACGCCATTCTCCTATTATATTATAATTATTTAAATTTAACAGTTTTCTAAAAACATTTCGTTATACCAAAAGCAAGGCTATCAAAGGCAAAGGCAAGAAAATCAAAATTTTACCAACCAAATGCCGAGAGCGAGTGGATCATTTGAAATTCGAGTAAAATCGATTCTCGCGCACAGCAGCCTTAATATTGCGGCATTATTTAAATTTCGAAGCACCATACGAGCTCTCGAATTAATTCGAAATATCAGAGTGTCGAGTAATATAATCGATTTGTCTCTCGTTCCGCCTCGCATACTAATATAATTAATTTAAGGCTTGCAAGGAATACGTTATTAAGAATGTGACGTTCGAATTTTAAGTCAATTTGCTGTTGATATTATGTAAATGGCATATATACCTATGTATTGATGAGCTGTATTTTGAATATTTTATTATGAAGATTTCTATAATTACAGTTTCAAGTTCTACTTACTAAGATATGAAGGCGTACGTGAGTCCCTTCAGGACCAGCGGTCACAACACACACTAAATCTTGGGTGCCACAGGGCACCCAAGTCTGCCTCTGTACGGACGCAAGAGGTGATAGGCAGGTGAGACCCACACATTGCACCCGATACAGAGGCAGCCACCCTTCGGCCGCAGAGGACAGGGGATCGTCGAGAAACATACCGACGCTCCCCTTCCCCTGTGTTCAGCGCCACGGCCGCGATGTGGTCGCGGAGGACAAATCCCCGCGACCCCACCTCTGCTTCTGCATCTGCATCATCGTCAGCCTACCATTATCCCACTTCATGTGGAGTCGGTACAGCATGTCAGTCTCCTTAACTTCTCCCTGTCTGATGTTAACCGATCTGTTACATCCTTTTTAGCCATATCCTGCCTGACGCACTCAATCCACCTCTTCTTCGGCCTGCCCCTACTTCTTTTCCTTTTCTTTTCTTAGTATTTAATATATATCATACACAAACACTCATACATGCGCGTCGGGTAGCGTTTCATCATTTCCCATTGGGTTATGTGCGTGAAGTTTAAAAACTATAACTTCGAAAAAGCCAAAACACATATATCATAAAAAAAGCCTTCGAAAATGTTTACTAATCGAATTATTCGAATCACTACTGATTGCTCAATAAATTAACCTGATACTAGGAATGGAGAAGGAAATCTATCTGTTAAGTAAAAAGTTCCCTAGAAGCGAATACAATAAATAACTGAATTAAGACTCTACTTAGTATGGACACCGACCGCGCTCTCCTGGGAAATAAATCATTACTTTCTAATACTTTCCGCATAGAGCATAATAATAGCAGTAACGACTAGAAGGTTCACGAACAATGTCGTACGAATTTGAATCTTATTCTCACCGAATCATATTTGTAAAGACCAATAAGACGATGATACAGCAGCTGTATCCTTATAACACATGTAACATTGACGCTCATCGTTAAATTGGAAACAGCGATGTATTTATTGAAAACACGAAGAATCAATACGATACTCTCGTTGGTGACCCTTTAACCCATGTGAAGTTTCTTCACAAAAAAAATGTACTTTCTCATTTCAATATCAATTTTTTACACTTTTTTCAGAGATTTATTATTGGACTTAGCAAGATTTTGTTCAACAAAAGTCTATTTTTATTATTTGGTGGTCAATTTAAATTCCTGCGCAGACGGAATATTAAGTTAAGTACCCCACAAGGGACTTTGTGGTAATCGTACCTAAATTCTCGTGTTAAGAGTCCTACATTCGGTTCAAAAGTTAAAGAACTTAGGTTATAGTGTAAAAGTTAAGGCAACCTTGTCCAGCTTTGTTAGTTGCGAAAACTTTAAGTGTAATATAAATTTGTTCGAGCTCACTCCGTTTGTTTTATATTGTTACGTTGTTTTATTTACGCCTCTGCCATTTAAGCAAAGGTTTATTTTATGAAGTTATATTTTATCATAATTTAAAAGCTACGAATACAAAGAATAGTTTTTTGAGTGGTAGAAAAAATATAGTCGTTGATTTTAGCTTTCTAGTGACGACGATTCTCTGATCAACGAAAACTTCGTTCGTTGGTCATCAACGTCACCTAATATTTTACTTAGATTTGGTAGTTCAATTTCGATTTCGAGTAAATTATAATAACCTGATAAGCTAACATCATTTTTGAGATAAGTGTGACATGGTAAAAATATCTCTTTGAACTCTTTAAGAGCTTTGTTTTCCTAGTAGGTACTATTTTTACACATTTTCAAATAACTTCCTGTCCGTGATAATCATTCATAAAGATATTTATATATTAAACCCTTGTAAAGTTATGTTTTCCTGAGGGCTTAGTGTGGGTTAGCATTTCACTTCTCACCATCGAATCAATTCGAAGTGAGACGCAGCGAACCATTGACATTGGCGCGTGGTTGTCGTTGCGTCACAATGGCGTAATGTGATTGGTTCGCTGTATTGGTAACCCGCACTTCACTTACTGGTAACTGTTACATAAGTTAGTCTTCTAGTTAATTAGTATATAATTAGAAAATCACTCTTGTATTATTAACATGCATAATACGAAGCTGGCTCGCAGCCATTTCATGAAAGCAAATTGCAATTTTGACGTACATTAACACTATCTTACCAAAAAATATGAGGGGAATTAAAGTGAGCTAGAAATACGAATATTTAAATTTATTCAGTGAATTCATAAATACGGAGTACGCGGGCGTAGACAAAGGAATATTTTTATATTAGGCATACCATCTGAATTTTGTTAATATTGCCAAGAGAGATCTCACAAATTATTTAACAAACGAAAATCAACCTATTTGCCAAATGGGAGATTTCAAATTAGTATGTTCAGAATGGGTTACTGCGTGTTTCCTACATTTTCTTTTATTGTGTGAAACACACGTGGATTACTTACTTGTTACAGGCGTGTGGTCCCGCCCTAGAATAGGACCATTCGAACTGCTGATAGACATTGTCGCCTATTTCTTCGTTTGGTAATCTATCGCATCTTTTGAGTAATATCAAATTTAAGTGTGTATTTTTAATCCCAATAGGTTTATTTGTTCATTCTGTTAATATGTATCAAATTCTGTATAATATAAGATTAAAGTATTACATCACAGATTACATGAAGTTTTAAATAAATCTAACTGAATTTGACAAAGTTTCACCAAATGTGCAGCTAAAGTGCATTCAAATTCTGGGATGCGGAAGTGAGTTGGGATCCGATTTAAACTGAAGTCAACGATGCGGATGCCGGATGACTCATTTAGATTTAAACAGTTTTTGAATAATTCAATGTTTTTTATTAGTTTTATGATTTTATGTTGTATTTAATTATTATGTGATAGCAATTGAGATCTTATTAAGTGTTAATACACTCACATTAATATACTGCAATAATCCTGTTAACATTACAAATGCGAAAGTTTGTAAGCATGTGTTATGTACTTATATTTGTTACTCTTTCACGCGAAATCTACTGGACCGATTGTTACAAAATTTGGTACACGGCTAGAATATAATCTGTAATAGTACATAGGGTACCCAAGGGTTTTTATCCCAAAGTTCCCACAGGAGCGAAACCCCGGGGCGCAGCTAGTGATACAATAATATTAGTTTGAAAATGTTGAGAAGCGAATACTGGGTATCGTCGCTTTATTGCATGCCTAAATCTTAAATTGGTTTTTTATTAACCCCCGACGCAAAAGAGGGGTGATACACTGCTAAGTGTGTGTCTGTGTATTATGTGGCACCGTAGCTCATCAATGGGTGAACCGATTTGGATGCGGTTTTTTATTTATTTGATAGAAAATTTTTATGCGGTGGTTCTTAGATATGTTTGATCAAAATCGATTCAGCCGTTCAAAAAAGTTGTAGCGAAATGAATATTGAAAGTCTGGGTTTTTTAATTTTTCTAACAAATAGAGAGATAAGAAAAGTTGTTTTACTCTTAATTTTATGTGCACATTAAACTATAATATATACATATAAGTAGATTATTGTAATGATAAATAAGCACTTACATAAGTCATATAAACTAAGGAAAAAGGGTAAACTTAGCAAGAACGATAAAATTATACGATCTGCGCATCGCGGCTCTGAGAAATATGCAATATGCATCAAGATTCATCAAATACAATGCACTTTCCCACACCAATAGCATTACCATATCTAGAAAGGGATTCAGCGCTAAATTGTATGCTTTTGGAAGTCGTGCATAGTAAATAAGAATTATATTAATTTAATGTTATCATTGCAGAAGTAATTATGTAATAATTCAAAACGTGAATTGTATATATAATACGTACTATGTACATAGTTTTGCATTCATTGTTAACGCACGGTGTTGACGACCTCGGTGGCGCAGTGGTAAAGTGCTTGCCTCTGAACCGAGAGGACCCGGGTTCGATCCCCGGTCGGGTCATGATGGAAAATGATCTTTTTCTGAGTGCCCCGGGTCTTGGACGTTTATCTATATATGTATTTGTTATAAAATATAGTATCGCTGAGTTAGTATCCCATAACACAAGGCTCGAATTTACTTTGGGGCTAGCTCAATCTGTGTGTGATTTGTCCTAATATATTTATTATTATTTATTTATGCGGAATTTTCTTTAAAAAAAAGCTATGGTTTTAGTTTGTGTTACTTTATTGCACGATCCTTACGATCAAAGGAAATAAGCTTTCGATCGTTGTATCTGTCCGACTTCAAAAATGGACGAGTAAAGCTTTCAACTTCCTTAATATTCGCGGTATACTTTGTCACCGAATGTATTTCCTAAAGCCACTGATCTTTGATATTTTCCGAACGAATTTTATGATGGAAATGTAAGATCGTAAAACGCAGGAGCACGTGGCGGAAAACTGGCAAGTTGTGCAACATTGTACGGGTGGAAATACATGATTTTCTAAATCAGTGTGCATTCATGCCAGTACGTGGGAGCGAAAATTCTCGAGTTTTAAAAAAGTGTTCAACATTTACGTATTTTAGATGAATTTAGAATATATAAATATAAATATAAATAAATTTACAAAAATTACATCATTTATCTACATACTCAGTCTATAACACTAAACAACTTTTCGTATGGGAGACCGCCCGAAATCAGCATTTTAATATGGGACAGTTGAATACTTTTCGCGATTTCCGGTTTGCTCCCATATAAAAAGGGTTCATTATAATAAACTGACCATGTCGTCTGAATGTTTAATACTGGCTCCACATTGCTATCGAACAGTTTGCCAAACTTTGATGGATTCAGTATACAATGCTGGTTTTTTATTGCGGTAAATAAAATCACTCATTTTAACTACACAATGTTCACGCATTCGCGTCGCCATGTGTCTCAGTTCGGCGTTCCATAAAAAGTCTCCGTAAGCCCGTTTGCCTGCTTGGTAATGACAAAAACATTTTTAATATTAATTTCTGTTTGTTATTAATAATTTTATTGTTAGACGAAAATAACCGTGGGAAGTAAGTACATAAACTAAAATTAATACAAAAAAATATACCTACATTAATATATTTTTTTTATCAAAAGGAAAAGTCTAAGCTACGCGCTGGTTGGTGCCAGGAGTTCATAACTTCTCAGCAGTGGCCTTATTTACAGATTCGAAATGTTTCGCAAGTTTTAAGTGGCGGGATTTAAAAGTTAGGCGAGGTGGCGCGGATTTTTGTCGCTCCCCGTTTCATAATTCATCCAGGATTCCGGAGATGGCTGTCGGCCTGTCTACTGTTATGCATATATATATATATATATATATATATATATATATATATATATATATATATATATATACGATAAATAATGGTGATGGTAGTGGCGATTTAAGTAAAAATTATTATTTTTTTCAAAATATTGTTGTTGACACTTTTAGCATTTGTTTTGATATTTGCACGAACACATTGTTTTGTTACGCATCGAAATGCGTAACAAAATAATGTGTTCGTACAGTCAGCCGTTGAAGAGTCCCCACGTTGGGAGCAAATCCTGGGTGCATAGTCTGGTCATGCTTATCATAATAATGCATAGTCATTATAAACTTAAGAGATATGGAAAATTTAAACTATAAATGACTAGATTTGATTACGGACAGAACGACAGACAGAACAGATGAAACCAAATTAAAGGTTGTAAAATTCTGTAAATACTCCTACTACCACTACTAAACTTAACTTATTAAAACTGTTACAAATAACGTAAAACCTAATAATAGGATTTTGGCATATAACCTAGAATTAGAACAAAATACCGTACTTTTTATCCCGATAATCCTACAAGAGCGAAGCCGCGTGCAAAAAATTGGTAATAATACAATCTACTTTTTGTAAGTCGACCAAATACGAAAGATAATTAGGTAATCACATCGCAATCCCAAAAAACGAAGTGTATCTTTTTAATCCAAGTTTGGGAAAGGCAATTAAAAATAAAGGAAAATTTGGGCGGGAAAAAAATCAGGGAAAGCGGACCATGTAATTACTTATATCTCAAGTTAGTCAAGTTTATTGCTACACGGATTTTTAGAGTGTTTTTTTTTGTACTTACTTACTTAACACTTTACAGGACAGAAAACTGATCTCAAATTACATGGGATGACACTTCGGTTTTCCATACAAAAAATCACTACGTCTATAGCAGTACTTGTTAAAATAAATACTAAAATACTAATGTACGTCAGTAGCTACGGGCATAACCGCTGTACGGATACAACCGGACTGTTATTATAAATAGCAAAGTTAAGCCGTCAAGACAGTCAGTACGGGCTTTACCGTACATCGGGCAACGCCGTACTGTCATAACGACTAATATAATTAAGTTGTTTAGGCAGTCAGTACGGGATTTACCGTACATCGGGCTACCCCGTACTGTCATGAAGAATAACAGAGTGAAACCGCCAAGATAGTCAGTGCGGCGCTCACCGTACATCGGGCAACGCCGTACTGTTATGAAGAATAGCAAACTCAAGACGTCGTGATAGTCAGTACGGGTTTTACCGTACCGTAAATATATTAAAAAAACTCCATTGAACAAAAATAAATCAATTTTATTGATAGAAAACTAATGCTTACGCACTCAAAAAATACAAATTCAAACAAAAACATCAAATATTCTAATTCAAAAACATAAAATAAGTATTATTCTTCAACATCGCGTTTCATAGCTAGGCACTTTGGTCGACAATACTATGAAAGTTTTATAATTTCTAATTCTTCTAAAACATATCTATATCCCTCTAATCAAAAAGTTTACGAAAATAATTAACTTATCAATCAGTCTTCAATTATTGTACACAACACATGAGTACTAGTCTTTATAGCATCAAAAATCAATCTAATATCACTATTCGTATGTATTGCTTTAGTATAAAAAATGTTAACCTAAATCACAGTCCGTCATTTTAACTTTAGGCTAATTCTAGTTTATAATAATTAGTTATTTCTCTTCTATCAGTCTACTAGTTGAGTATTTTTAAGATAATAACTTAAACTTAATCAGTTTTGCGCTTGTGCCATTCCTCGAAGCAGGATGGACAAAGTGGTGGTTTTTTTTCACAGCCTTTGCATCGATATCTTGTCTCTTTGCGCCTTTTGTTTTTAGTACAGTTCATGCAGTTCAGATATTTTATGCCTCGTTTTGCATTTTCGGGTACTGGAATTTCTTCTGGCCAATGTTCAAAGTTTTCTCTTTGTCTTTGTTCATTAGAATCTTCTGGTTCATTCACATTTATGACCAACGGTGCGGAGACGCGCCTGCTAGCATAAATGCTGCCTTTTCTGACCACATCCCGTCCTGTCATTTTTTTGTCAATATTACACATCTCTTTTATAAGATCATCCCGAAATGTTAAAAACTGATATCTTTGAGACCTCGGTACAACATTTTTCTTAAATAAATAGAAGGCATTCCAAATCGATACATCTAACATATGAAAAAATACTTTTTTGTACCAACGAATGGTCTTCTTGGGAGATGAATAATATGAGACCATTTGGTCTTTGCGATCAATACCGCCCATATGGTTATTGTAACTGATGACTTCTTCTGGTTTTTTCACGACTTTTCCAAATCTGTTCGTAATAAGCTTTAATCTTGGATGATTTCTTGTCGTAATCATGTTAACCTGCCGTTTATCCTTCCAAACTGAAATATAAACTTGCTTTTTACGTAGCCAGAAGAAGTCACCTTTTTTCAAATTCTTCTTCATCAACATTTTTGGATTACTCTTTCTGTTTTTACGTAAAGTCCCACTAGTGTGTGTACGAAGCTCTATTAACTTCTGGCTTAAGTCCACGTCATTGTAGAAGTTGTCCATAAAGACGTGATGGCCTTTCATGAGATATGGCTGTACCAATTCCATTACAATTTTTTCTGTCTTCTTGATTGCCGGGTCTGATTCTATTTCTTCATTTTTACCTTTGTACATTAATATATTTAAAACATATCCATCAGAAGTAGTCAATACAAAAAATTTAATTCCGTAACGAGCTTTTTTTGACTTAATATATTGTCGAAAATGTAATCGGCCACGAAACAAAATTAGCGATTCATCAATTGATAGATTCACACCGGGACTGTAGATTTGCCGAAAATTCTCACATATGGCCTTCATGAAATCAGAAACTTTCTTTTCTCCTTTAGCATTAGCTTCAGACAAACTAAGACATCGTAATATTTGTTCAAACCGACGTCCTGACATTATGTATGTAAAAAATGGGTGAAAATATAAGGGATCGGAGAATGATGAATCTCCTACTAGGTCCTTTTACTTGACCTTGCAACACACACAAAGCTAAGAACATCTCCATCTCATTTACTGTTACAACTCTAAAAGCTTGGTTTCGGCTATTTCTGGTATGGGGTTTATTAGAATTAGACAAAAAATCGCCATATGCATTTGTCCTGGCTACTAAATATTCGAGTAACTCTTGAGAAAATACCCGTCTAAATATATCTAATGGGGTAGCATTTTCATTAATATCTATTCTCAATCCTTGAGTGTTATTATCAAATCCAAACTCTGGAATTAGTTCAGTAGTACAAGTCCATTCTTCTTCGGGTGTCTCTGCTTCTACATTTTGAGATAACTGAAGATCAGGATTTCCTTCAGATTCCTGTTCTTCCAAATTTTGATCTACAGGATCTTCCGGACTTGCAAGGCCCGATATTTCGTGAAGAGGAATTACAGGGGACGCAGCTCTGGAACTTTGTGCTGAAGTTGATGGAAATGCTGATTCTAATAGGCTTAGACATCCCATAGAAAAACTATTTTCCGTTCTCACACTCATTGTATCTGACGGTTCGACGATATCTTGAGGTTTATGAAATGTAATGGGACTACCAAGAGGTATTACAGGACTTCCAGATGCACTTTCTATGGATATGTGTGTGCTCGCGGTAGGGCGTAAAGGTAGTATTGGACTGTTTTGGTCAGAAATCGAAGGAGAGGGTGGAACAAATAAGGTAGCTCTGTATCTAGAAGTAGATGGTACTGTATCTGTGCGATTATTATCACTGGCCCTTACATATCTGGGCTGAACCTTAGAATCTTTAGGATCTTTCTCTGATTTAGCCTCATCTACATCCAAGGCTTCTGAGTCATCCGAATCACTATTTGGTACATAGTCTGCATCCGTGCCATATTCCCCGTCGTTATCTTCAAAAGGGTCTGTTTCCGTTTTTTCTGATGTATCAGAAAAACTGCCATCGTCAGAACTTTCTGGAGTCGACACATCCTCCAATAACTTTTTGATGCGCTCCTCGTCTTTATTCATCTGTGGCAAAAAGTGAACGTGAGCAGAACGTTATAAAAAGTATATTTTTCTATAAAAGTAAAGACTATATTAATAACAGTAATTAATTACTTACGTTTTCTGCCACAAATTTTTGCGCGCGAACCGACGTGGACACAACCAACACCGGCGCCAGGCAGCGCGACACTGACTTGGTGTTTCTATGAATTCTCTAGGCGGACTATACGGTTATACCCGTAGTGTTACTATATCAACTACTTTTTGTGTTTCTATACGATGTAGGTAATGTATATATTATAGCTCTTAGATTTGACAGTACAAACCTATGAATATCTTGTAGATAGACAGTAAATCATGTTCGTTACAATGATAGTATAAATCCAGCACGGTGATCACCGTAGCGCTCTTTATAATAACTTTTGTAGCGACTGCGATGCCAGTACTGTCAAACTACAGAGTTTATAGACCACTGCTATAACCGTACTGTCCTGTAAAGTGTTAATGATCCATTTTCCTTTTTGTGATGAACTCTTTAGATGAACATTTAAAAAGGCCTACATAAAAAATGTAAAAACATTTTGTTTTTGATGCGTCGTGTTCTTTTATCTATGGTCGCATCATAGCGTGCCTTGTATCGCTTAACGACAATAGCTTGCCAAGTTGCTAAAGTGCCAAGTCGTAAAAGTCATGTCAGATACCTTTACGCAACTGGAATGAACTTTGACCCCGGTTTTAGCAATAATAACACACTCGAAAATCGGAAGAATTCGTTAAGTACTTGTTGGAATAACATGATGGGGCCAACAGCTGTTTTAAATTAGATTTTTTCGGCATTTCTTCTCAGCTGCAGTCGTCGTTCCGTAATACCAGTAGTTTTATGAGAAATATAGCATATTATATAATATACAATTTTCTAAATAGGTAATATTTAATCATGACTATGAAGGTCTAATTTCTGATTAAATGATTTGATTTTTGTTTTAATCTCGGCTAATTTTCTTCCTCTGTTACAACACATAGGTACACCGTTCTGTGATTTAATTTCATACGGCAGTTCTGAACCATAAAATGTCTTAACATCATTTTAATGCTTAGCTAAATATAACTTAGGCTTACATAGTAGCTTAAATTTTCTGATTTCCCTCCGGAGTTAAGCTCCATATAAAAGCTAGCGCACATTTCCTAATTGTAGCGCCATTATCAAAACCCTTAGCTTTGAGCAGCTAAGTTTATTCGCTTTAAGCTCTCTAAAAGTTCCATTAAGCGTCTTTTGTAATTAAATTGGAGGCTAATTACAAAGCTTTAAGCACTTTCTAATTGTTATGTCCAGGATAAAGCCGAAGATGACAGTAACAAAACCTTTTACCAATAATTTTTGATGCAAACCTTCAAACTATCACTGGTTGACTGAAAGAGATCCCTTCATGGGATAAGTCCGCCATTGTATATTTACCTTCTTGTTATGTATGTACATATAACGTGTGTTCTTTGTATATTAAAGATATTATAAATAAACAAACCATTTTATATAAATTTCATTAGGAAAAGGCTTTTGACAAAACCTAATCACATGCGCATACAATATCGGAGTTGAAATTGGCAAGATTTGTTAATCTTGAAGTATTCGTTAGATCACTATTCAGTTACTTATTGATAGAATAATTTACGAAACAGAAAATTGTGTAATGTATTATAAGAGTAGGTTGGATTAATGGTCAACTTTGACCTTAACTTAAACCTTCGCATCACCGTCATTTAGAATAATTTGCGTTTTTCTGCGCTATAATATTAATTATTATTATATAATTTTATACATAATTTTCTAAAACATCATATAGGTTTGATCTTTATCTTTGACTATAAATACAAAAACTGTTTGAACTACAAAATTATAGACAACTATGTAGTCGCGTCGCTTCGCGGGGCTCCGCTCCCGTGAGAATTTCAGGATAAAAAGTACCCTATGTGTTATTCCAGGTTTGATATTCTACCCGCGAAAGAGTACTTAACAAGCACACATATGTACATCCTCACAAACTTTCGCATTTATAATATTAATATATATAACACCGTCGACCTGAGTTACTGTAGATCCAAAATTCTTCCCAAAATACCAGCGTGTGGGTGGTGAAAATAAAATGAACACGCTATTTTTTGGAGAATAAAAAGTGAATTCGTTTTATTTAATGAACCCGTTTCCTAAGACAGATAAAATAGATAACTGTTTATCTAGTTGATGTTATAAATTTGTTCTTGACACCCGGCAGCTTTTTCATTTATTTGTTATGGAAAAAATAATTAAGAAATCCTGTATTACGATTGAAGATATTGGATTCTAACTCGCTGATTTTTACACTAAAACCACAAAAACACGTAACGAAATAAATTTTAAGACAATGAACTCCCCGAGTGTTAAAACTAAGTGAATTCAATTTTATTACTGTTCGCACCCGCTCCAAACTATTACCACGCGATAAATTATCGAGCAACTTTTGCGTGTCCACTCAAATGTTATAGGATAAGTACAGCAGACGGCTAAATGAAGCTATTTAGAATTCTTTATTATACTGTACAATGAAACACCTTGTTGTAAATATATTCCAAGATAGACTCGTTTAATATCGATATAATCAGGATTTTTGCTCATTGAAAATTATACTTGATTAGTCATTAGATATGCTAGGATGGTTAACGTACTAACACAAAGAGGTTTTGTAATTTAATGAGCGTGTGTATGCACCTATGCACACTACAGTGGCAATACGATGAAGAGTAAACGAAAATGTGATTTATGTCCAATTTAAACTATCTACTTCACGGGGGCTTGTTGCGTTAATTTCTAAATAAAACAATACATCGATTGTTTTGTTACATGTTTTATTTCATCATTGTACATGTTTTCATGATAATCTAACCCACTCTCTAGTCTGTGCATTTTAAGTAAGTATTACAAACAACAAGATACATTTGTTTTGGTGCAATTACACGTTATTGCACCAAAACAATTGTAATTGATGCAATGTTCAATCAATAATAAGTTCAATATTCAAATATGTTCGTTGCATCAACAACACAAGACAACTAGTAAATTGTACAATAGGCGGCCAAATCGCTAGAGCAATCTCTTCCAGGATACCTTAAGGAGATATGAATATAAATGGTGGTGCTAAGAGTAATGAGATGCTACTTCCATTTTACGGCTAAAGCATCATACCTTAGAATCTACTTTCCTATGTTTTCTGCTCCACTTCGAGATTCCTTAGTTATCAGAACATTAGCACGCATTCTTAACATTAAGCCATCACTTTCCATTGTTGCCCAATCTGCCAAGACCAAGCAACTAAGAAAGGCATTATATTAGGTGTTCTATGATTTTCATTTTCGTGAAGAAATAACTGGCGATATTTCTTCCAGGTTTGAAAGATGTCCTCAGAGGCGCTCCGTCTATTTGCGCTGTCTTCGATAAATAAAATAAAATTGAAAAGTGTACGGAACTCTTTAATCAAAGAAATCCACGAAGATAACCATTTTATGAATTTTCAGCGACTACAGAAGTAGATTGGAATCGTTTGAAGATAGAGAAATCAAAGTCCTGTTAATAATCGCGGAACTCTTTTTGGTTTTAATAAAAACATTTTTTTTGTCTGTGGTTTATGAAAAGTTCTGGCACACGTCTTTTCGCGAGTTGTCAGTGCGTATTAGCTAAGATGACGCTCAAAATTTCTGTTTCCCTAAAAAAATTGGTTCCTTTTGTTCACAAGTAAGTTCTTATTCTTCTTAGCGTGTCATGGAAATTGTAGGTTTCTTTTAAGTATTATCTTCTATAAGCCAAATAAAAACATGGAAGACGCGAGCTGCTTCACTTCCCGCGCAGATTGTAAAAGTTCTAAAAGGGAATGAGTTGTAAATTTTAGATTCTTCTCAAAGGCGGCGATGGCTTAGCAACCTCGGCTAGTGACTAGGAAAATCTTCAAAATTTCAAGGTTTGTTTTTGATCCGTGTCAACGATTTTTTTTTTATTTCAGATTAAAAAATCAACCATCCAACGATAGCTTCAAGATGCCACCAGAGACACCCATGTTCAACCAAAACACGATTAAATTGGCGACCGTTCGTATTACGCCATCTCTCCGGTTGCTTTCCTTCAGGGTCTCCAAAAACTACTTGTACTTGAGCTTTGCTAAACCTGGCACCGACTTACTAGAATATGACGAGTTATGCTCTGACAGTTGATGGTTACGGAAAAATGTGTATATCCGAAAATGTGAAAATGTTTTTTTTTTTGAAGTTGAAAAATTAAGTTTGTCGGTGATCCTGTATCAATAGTGGAAATACATATTTTAATCCTGCTATATTGACAATTTCTAAATTTATTTTATCCTTTTGTAAAGTCTAGCCGGATGAATTTTTGGCGAATGGATTTTTTTATAATGAAACAAAGATTTTCTTTTTTATGGTACTTTTATAGATTTATATTAGGTATCACTCTTGCGTTTATGTTAAAAAAAAAACAATGAAGACATGCCATAGTATTCATAATGGCTCGACGGATCTAAATGAATTTTCGTTTAAGTAAGAACTTACTTACATCCATGGCGTAGAAGTTACGTCCCTACAATATTCTATATTTACCTACAATATTGTAGGGAACAATATTCTAAATTTCCTTCAAGGCTCTGTTCGAGGGGGAAATTATGTGCTATTCCATTAAGAAGTTACTGAAGGCAATGATACAAAAACACAATGAATATAAAATAATGAATGCATGGATCTAAATGAATTTTCGTTTAAAGTGTTAAACGAAAATTAGGAAAAAGAAAAAATAGAATATTGTAGGGACGTATTTACCCACTGTTCGAAGTACAGGCAAATTTTAATTCATTCGAGGTATTAAAGCAGACCCAGGACTCCGACGCTCAACGGCTGAGGAAGGAATCTGTAAAACGTCCGGCTAAGAACGGGAGGGAGAGTAGGTACGCATTTTTCTCGTCATTGCTTGAAAAATCCGAATAAGAAACAGATTTTATCTCGATCGAAGAAAAAGTTTGTAATTCCGCTACATTGAAAACTTGCAAGTTTATCTGTTTGAGAAAGTTCATTGAATCCGAGTAAGTGAATGAATGCTCGAGAAAGTAAGATCACAACAGATTCTGGGTGATTTCAATTTATTTGTGTGTACAGTAGAATAGATTCACTCCAAATCCCCGTAGTTGTCGTATGAGGCGACTAAGGGATGTCCTTGACAGTTGATAGGCATCACCAGTGTAGTGTATGTGTCTATATTTACTTCTCTGTAGTATAAGTGTTACTACTGTAGTAGTCGTAGCGCTGCGAGCGAGCGCTCAAATGTTTATGGGACGGCGAGGCGTACGGACGTTGGAGCATCAGTAATGTGGTTGTGATGTACAGTTATGTGCGAGGATGTAACACGGAAACTCGCTAGTATAGTCTGCCACAGAGAAATCTGACCCCCTAAGAGATGGTGTTCAAATCGCGGGGGGGTCAGATTTCTCTGTGGCAGACTGTACACTACAAACAGTATTCTCGATGAGACTTGACACCGTACTGAACAGTTGCACTTTGGGTACCATAATTGAGGATTTAACCGGGAACAAGCGATTATGACTGTGTGATTTTAAATGTATATACAGATCTTGTCTAGGTATTTGGTAAGTGGTCACTATAACCTATCAATGATTGTAACACCAGGGGTGTCACACACGCGTTGCCTACTTTGTGGCCTAGGATCTTTTGCCATAGTATCCTTTACATTGCCTTTCTTACTCTTCAAACAGGAACACAACAACTCTGTTCGGCGACAGCTTGAAAAGTGCAAAAGTCTTAATTTAATCAGTGAAACAAGTTGAGAGGTCATTACACAAAGTTTAGGAGATTCGTACAACTCTGAGATCCGACGGCGATAAGCTCAGCTTTACTGAATACTGGAGGAATGTACAACGGTTGAATAACCACGTTTATGTGGTTTACCTTAACCTAGATAGTGGATTTTTTTGTATGTACGAGATTTTTTAGTACTTTAAGCGTTAAGATCGGTGCACATCTATTTCGTTAAAGTTATTTGAATGTATATACCTATGTAATATTCGCCCGCGCTGATAACGAACCTAGGACGTCCAGATATCCGACGTGCGTGATTACCACTACGCCACGGAGGTAATCAATGATATAGTTTATGTCAACAAGCCTATTAATAACTTAGCATTACATCCGACTAATATTATAAATACGAAAGTTTGTGAGGATTTATGTGTATCATGTTTGTTAATCATTCACGCAAAATCTACAGGACGGATTGTTATGAAATATGAAAATTTGGTACACCGGTTACACAATTTTTATCCCGAAATTCCCACGGAAGCGAAGCCCCAGGGTGCAGCTAGTCTTTACATATTATAAAAAGAAATCCACCTGTCGCGTCTGTCTGTATGAACACAATAAACTCTAAAACTACTGGAGGGATTATTGGATGGCTTTTTCCAATACCCAGTATAATTTCTGAGGAAAATTTATGTGTATATATATATTGGCTTTACCCGACCGAAGCCAGGACGGGCCGTTAGTATATATTAATATAACTCCAGTTACCCGTTGGCGATAGGCTGTAACAATCAATGAAATGCGGTCTAACGCTGTCTGGGATGTCGGGGTGGGACTCCGCTCCGGCGCTCCTGTCACTGAACACGACCGCAGCCCGAAGCCCGATGTCCGTCTGTATAACCGGTATATCACATTTGAATCAATAACAATCTCGTCCAATTAATTTAGAAGTGATCAGCGAAGTGTTATTAGAAAAAGTAGAGGTCGGTTGAATGAAACTGCTATAATAGTAGTATGTAGTGTGAATCTCGTGGCGCAGACTCCGGTCTAGTCTGAGTGTGCAACAGTTCAACAACTTGTTTTAAAATATAATATCATCATCATCATGAGGTGCCATCTTCGAATTAATGTTTGGAGGTCGGCATACGGGTAAAATAAAAAGCCGCGATTTTATTTTTTTTCATAATACAACAACATATTTTTTTTTCAATATGTATATATTGTATTATGTAGTTTAGATTGTGTAACTAAATTGTTGAGTTAAATAAAATAATAAAATAAATAAAAGTCGTTTATTTTTTCTCTTCACAAAATAATGTGTTCGTAACTAAGAAGTTACAATGATGTATTGTTGAAGCTAGAAGCTGTGACATTGTAAACTTTGCGAACAGACTAGTTCCTGAAATAGGTCTCAGAGACCTGTGCTACAGGTAACTAGGCCCTCGCCTTGGAGTACTAGTGGGCAATTGTAACAATGTTGGTAAAAAAAAATTTGCTAAAATAAGTTTCATCTTAAATTTAAGAGGAATATAAATTTAAATAAATAAATTTGTCATAAAACTTGTTTTCGTACCTGTTGATAAAGCATGTTGAACACTAACACCACGATTCACCCGTCGATGAGCTACGGTGCCACGTACACAGACTGACAAACACACTTACCCGTCAAACTTACAAAACCCCTCTTTTTGCATCGGGTATTAAAAAAGAACCTTGTGTCGGGATCCCGCGCAGATGGTTATGAGTCAAAAGATACTTTATACTGGAGATCCCTTTCATGTGCGATGCGATGAGCAAGCTATCTACTTCCTAAACGTTAGTTTTGGGTTTTATATATATATATATATATATATATATATATATATATATATTTATATATATATATATATATATATTTATATATATATATATATATATATATATATATATCGAGCAATAAATTATACATGTACAAAATATCACTTGAATTTCAAACATCTATTCGATACCCGAACCCTTCGATAAGGTACAAGATATTTTATGTAACACCCTTGTTTAGCATAATTTCTGGTAGCCGTGCGAATTGAACGTTTAACGGCATTTTTACAACCCTTTAGCATTTAACGGCATCTAATACGATCCCCCAATACACAAATCCTTAGGGAGATTCTGTTTGAAATTTCAAAACCGTGACAAATGACATTTTCGCATGTGTTAACAGATATCACAGGAGACCTGCTTTCATGTTTGCCAAACTATACTATGAAAACATATCAATAATTATATATTTGTTATTATAAATGCAAAAGTCTGTCTGTTCCGCTTTCAAGGCTAAACCGATTTTGATGAAATTTAGTATGCATGTAGGTCAAATCCCCGATCAAAAATCAATCCCTATATGACTATAACGGGAGGCGGATGAAAGTTTGTATGAAAATAATGTTTGTTAAATATTCACGCGGGCAAAGCTACGAGCAAAGGCTAGTTATTAATAATAATAATAAAATTAATACATTGATGGATGCTAAAATAAGCCATTTACAGAAGAAAGCAAATCTTGCAAGAATTTAACTATTGAATTTAAAAATTTGCGGTAACCTACTTACTATGCTCGAAACATTAGGTCTGCACATGCAGTTTTAGTATCTCAATGGTCCCAAAGCATTTAACAATGTGCCACGTGCGTGTCGGGCCATGCACAGTATAGGGTTCCGTGGTCTACCACAACAACTAAACATTTTAATTATAATAAGAAGTAGGTTAAAATATTTTCTATGGAGATGTTTAAAATTTATAGCAGAATACTGTTTGTCGACTGTTACTCGTGAACTTATAAAGCCAACATAGGTGTGAATTATTATTTTATCTATGGGTGTGATAGTTATCCTCATTATTTTGCTACTTATGAGTACTAATGCCATAATGTTTGAATTCCTAACAGCAACTGTTTCGTTGGACACTTGACTCTAATGGAAATTGGCACTATATAATTGGTTTAATAATTTACGAAAGGTTTACTTAATCCAAAAACGGTCTTCTCATACCTCAATAGTTTTAAAATACTCACATATACATAATACTTACATGTTTTAAACACTCCATAATATTCTCGGGCAGTGAAGTAAAGTCAACATTTTATTTGAGCACTTTGTCAGCGAAATTAATATTTTGAGCTAGACCGCGGACGGACTGACAGATGGACATGGCGCGAAACTTCGAAGGTTCCTTGTCAGTAGGACTACGGAACCCTAAAAACGGTCAATTTCGTTCGATAGCCGACATCAGGACTACGTTTTGTAACGGCAACCATAATATGTGGTTGTATATTTTTATTAGGACTATGGAATGTGTAAGGCTTAGTGCTGAAAATATTGAATGAATATTTAATATTCAGTTTCAATATCCATACGCAAAACCGACCGAGTATTTTAGTCAGTTTTGCGAGTGCTTGTTGCATTATTGAACAGATACCTACCTAGATTATTTTTTAAAATAATACCTACTTTATTCGCTACTATATTTCGCCCCATTAACAAAAAAAAAAAACTTTTCCCAATGACTATGATCGATATTGCAAAATTTCATTTTGGAAATGTTTTTAAAATAATAAGACCAAAGCTTTTGTGTACCTATATATTTAAATTCCCCATAAAGTCTTTGTATCTTTAGTGGTATAAAAACGAGCTCGTTTTGCGGCCTGGAGAGGAACATTTACGATCGCTCCTATAGTAATGGCCTTTGAAAATTGGTTTTCGTGTTCACTTGCATGATATATTATGAGATTATTTTATTTCTTACATTGGCTTGATCGTTATAGTTGATTTAGTAGATCATCACTTCAAGCGAAATAGGATGCTTTAGTTTATGGGAAAATTTATAGACTAAAATATTACTTTCTTCAAAAAATATTTCACTGTTTGTTGTATTTCATAGTCACAGTCTGATACTTACATATTTATTCTTGTTATATTTATTCCTTTAAAAAAATAAACAACGCCGCAAAGCAACATGTTATTGATGTGTATTAAAAATGTATCCATTGAGAGGGTTACTTTTTGACAGATGGTTTCCCGCGAAAATCAACAAAATTTCGAGCAAAGACAACGGGCACATATTTTTTATTTAGCGCGCTACGTGCCTGGCAAAGGAACCGACGCATTCAGCCAGGGCCGGTCTAAAATATTTATACGTTCAACCGCACTGAATCAATCTGGGACACGGAAGCCTACAGATTTCGGAACCCTGCAATATTTTTCCTAATTGGCCCCCTACAGACAGATTTCCACGCGAAATCTGACGGTTTTTGCCAGGTAAATTTTGACATTGATTTTCCGCGCGCACGAAGCGTGCAAACTCAATGGATTTTCTATATTTCTATACTTCTGGCTGATTTTGCAGAAATGGAAAACAAAAGGCGCTCTTTCTATTCTTTTGTTCCACTGTTTTGATAGACATGCAAAAATATTGTTAAAAGAGAAATCTTCCAGATTATTTTTTTTACGAAATATACAGAAATACTCAAGGGCCATTAAGTCGTAAAATTCAATGTTTTACAATACATTTACTAAAAGTTGATAAGACGAAGACAATATGTAATATTTTATACTGTGTAAAAATATACCTATATATAATTTTTTTATATAGGTAGGTATAGTAATACCTACCTATATAAAAAATTGAGAAGGGTCACACGCAACCATATGTCATAATAGTGGTAATTTTTCACCCCCAACTCTGCTTATTAACCTTCTCAAGCTGTGATGAAAAGACGCCTAACCGGGTTTCAAAAAAGCAACTCGACATTAATCGACGATGGAAGTAACTAGTAGGTTGTTACGTCATTAAAAATTAAATTATAATAGAAAATTGCATAAATCGCTAGTTTCTAGCAGCATTAAAGAATGAATGATGAAAAGATGCTTGAAAAGAACTCGGCAACTTTCTTTCAGGGAAAAACCTGGAATTTTAACCTGAAAAAAGTGGCTATGCAAAAAGCGTATTCAATTTATTTTCTCCTTACTTAGAAGAAGATATTTAACCCACAGATTTTATTCAAGTCGCCTGATGGCATCTGACACGACTTTTACTACTACTTACAGCCATCTAATGGCAGATAGTCACGTACACACTAGTGAAGTAAACAGTCCACCAGTGTGCAGGTATCGATGTTTTCCTTCGCCGGAAGCAAGTGGTGGTCTATGAAAACAATTATATATGAGTCAGATTGTTATACAAACTCATATGGCATGAGAAGGATACGAACCTGAGACCTATCGATGCACAGGCGGGCGTCTTAACCATTACACCACCACCGCTTCAAAATTGACCGCTGATGTACCAGTCCGACATGATGCGACCGACAATAAGCCACAAAAGTCACTCTGAAATTGCTTGAATCACTCATATTCGCTGGTTCTGAAGCCTTTCGCCCAGCTATTGGCCTAGATTCAGCTGGCCGATTAAATAAATTCGAAAAAGTTTGATAGGAGCCGTACCAATTTAACTTAGCTCCGCTGAAATAATGAACTTGAATCGTTTAGAAAGTGCCGGTGAAATCGGTTTATTAACGTTTGCGAGATAATTTTGAGGGTATTAGCCTTTTTGACCCCCATCGAAAGCCAAGTAAAAATATAACAAGTTAATTTGTTAGACAAATTAAAAAACCCCCGACTTTCAATATTCATTTCGATACAACTTTTAAAGGGCTGAACCGATTTTCATTAAACATGGCTAAGAACACTCGCAATAAAATTATCTATGACAGAAAAAAACCTTAACGATAATCGTTTCACCCGTTTGGGATCTACGATGCCACAGACACAAATACAAAAATACACAGACAGACACGTTAAACTTATACTCGTAACACCCCTCGGGGATTAAAAAGTAAGCCAAAATATGTAAGAAACAATAATGGTAAGCCCTTCTGACATGACAGACATCGGCATTTCTTCTCAGCAGTGGTCGTACCGAAATGCCAGTAGTTTGTACCTTGTGAGAAATCCTAACTAATATTATAAATGCGAAAGTAAGTTGTTTCTTTGTTTATTCTTCACGCTCTATTTACTCATCCAATCTTCTTGAAATTTTGCATAGATATAGTTTGAATTATGGATAAGGACATAGGGTACCTTTCATCCCCATCAAAAATAACTGCTTTCGTGGGAAATTCACGCAGGCGAAGCCGCGGGAAAAAGCTTGTTACTATATAATATAAATTTCACCGGATCGTGTTGATGACGTGAAAAACCGCCTGTGAAGGTCTAATTTCTGAATAAATGATTTGATTTGAGAACAAGCTACATACGATTTGTCCCTATATATTTATTTAGAAGTGCAACTCACCCTTGACATGTTCCTGAGATGATAACGACGGTGACTAAGCTCATTATGCCGTTTACACTCAAGCCAAACCTCGACCGCTTATATTAAAGAGATTGATTGATAGTGCTTCAGAATAGTGTAGTACTAGTACAGTCGACAGCACATCAGCCTATACATATTCATAACAAAATCACCCCTATAACCACCTATAAAGGTTTATAGAAGGTAACTTTATGTGCGGTTGACTGTACAAAGCTTTGTGGTGTAGGATACTTCATGAGGTACATACAGTTATATTTTCACTTTAAAATCTGTGAAAATATTATCAAGTGGATTATTAATCAAATGAACCAGCATTTTGCTGACGATATAAAAAAATAACGAAAATATATACTACTATACTTTGTCATATTTACTTTGTATATATTTGTTTGAAAATATCTTTTTTGACGACATCGGTGGCGCATCTTACATATTATAAAACGGAGTTCTTTGCCGCGTCTGTCTGTTCGCAATAAACACAAAAACTACTGCACGGATTTTCATGCGGTTTTCACCTATAGATAGTGTGATTCCTGAGGAAGGTTCAGGTGTATCATTTATTGTGCTTTTACCCGACCGAAGTCGTGACGGGCCACTAGTTTATGATAAAAAATGTTGTGTGGCAATTTTTAAGAAGATAGATAATATTTTGACACAGTTCGTGTAGATACGACAGCACGAAATCAAACGGAATATTTCTGCACGATTGTACATTCACCCGTGAGTGAAATATGCGGTGTAATTTATAAGCTTTTATTTAATTTGCCATGTATGTGTCTCTTTCTCTCATCGGGGTTGTGAAGCCGCGAATCCCGAAAAATAATACCTTAAAAATTTTAAGATTCCGGTGTTATTTTACAACCGGCTGTCTGCTTGACGTCTACCCCCTTTGGAGATGCTATTGTTGACTATCAGCAAGTCTGTTAGAGCAAGTGCCCCTTAGTCGCCTCGGGCGATATAGACGGGAGGATTTGGAGTGGTCCTATTTTGGAGGATGAAAGAGAGTATTAATATTATCGTGTTACAATTGATTAAGACGCCCGCCTGTTGATCCTAAGGTCTCAGGATCGTATCCTACTCGTGCCATATGAGTTTGTATTGTATATCTGACTCATATAGTAGTTTTCATAGACCACCATTTGTTTCTTGCGAAGGAAAATATCGTGAGGAAACTTGCACACTGGTGGACAGTTTAATCACTGGTGTGTATATCTGCCACTAGATGACGGTAAGTAGTCGTAAAAAGTCATGTCAGATGTCTTAAGGCGACTTGAATAAAATCTGACATCGGTGTTAGCAATAACACTCTCGATATGTTGATGATCGTGTTACTTTATCGTTTACTCCAATCGTGTATACTAGTTTAAGTCAGACTATTTCAATGAAATTCGAATATTTTCAACAATTTGAATCCATTACTTACAGTATTACCAATGAAAATCTGAAAATGCACATCGGAATCCAGAAATTTCACATTTCCAGTATTACCCCCACACTATGACCTGAATATAACGATGTTCGAACGTGGTAATCTCTAACTGAAAGTCAGAATAAGAGTTTTTTTTATATAGGTACTAATTTTTTCCCGCGGCTTCGCCCTCGTGAATTTCTCGACGACAGCGGAACAGACCTGATTTTCATACAAACTTTCATCCCCTGTTATAGTAATTTGTTGCGCGTTGATGTTTTACACGAAACCTGGGCTTCGAAAACTTACTACTTCAAATGTAATACGAGAGAAAGAGGGAGAGAGATGGGGAGAAAATTTACTTAATAAAATTCTTAGCAATCCTGATTACTCTGTGTATATTATCTTAACTCATGTTGTCTAAAATATTCACTGGGCGTATCGCGATCAATCAATATCTCAAGACCACTACAGAATTCTCAACCAATTTATTCTTCGACCAGCTTAATAGAATTTTCTTTGAATTGTACTTTTGAAAGCAGTAATATAAAGCCTTAAAATCGATAGATTTATATGTATTTAACTGAATAGAAGTAAATGAAAAACTCATAATAGTTTCATCATGTTTGTCCGTCCATCCGTCATTGGCTTAACTCAGTGACGTTTGGCTATAAAACTATACAATTTTAAACAAATAATAATATTCATACGAATTTGAAACGGCTCAAGATTAGCGTTATAGAAAAGAATAATTTACAAGAAAGTTTGTGGGAGTATCTCACAATGTACAATAGTACACCACATTCCACAACCGGAAAGACTCCATCGGAACTATTTTTCAGACGTCAAAATAAAGATAAAATTCCTTCTTTACATGGTTTAGATAGCCTTGATACGGATGTTAGAGAGCGGGACAAAATTCAAAAGGAATATGGAGATAAGAAGAGGAGAGCTACGGAATCAAATCTGAATGATGGTGACAAGGTTTATATTAAGAATATGGAAAAGACAAACAAACTCAGCTCGGATTACGACCCTACACCCTATACAGTTGAGTGCACGGAGATGTCACTGTCAGGAATGACGAGACTGGAAAGGAATTGAGAAGAAATGTGGTCCACCTTAAAAGAGTAGAAGGTAAATGGACCACAGTTCCAGACAAAAACCTTGACAGTTCAGAAAGTGATGATTTGTCCATTGATTAGATAGGTTCAGTAGGTATAATGCTCAAGAGCGATTCTGATGATAATAGTGTTAGTCATAAATTAGTACCATTTCTAGAACGAGTTCAAAAAGCAATATAAATTCTTTAAATACATCTGTAGTTTAATTAATTTAACAAGGGAGGGATGTAGTGTATGTGAACCTACATACACTGTCTCGTGTGTCTAGTAGATAATGTCACTACATCAGTGTCACGAGAGCCGTAGGCGAGTGTGGATGTAGGAGACAGTTATCACTAGGACATTGCCGAGCCAGTGACGATACAGACGTGAAATTCCCAGTAGTTACTTGCTCGATTAATCAAGCAAATATAAATGAAGAAAAAGGTCATAAAAAACAATTTTTGAGATACCTCCTTTAGACCTAGAGTGGGAATAATTTATTTTCTCCCGATTAACGCATCATCGTCTTTAAAAATATTATCTAAAGCAGTCTATAAAATAAATGCATGCCGTGTTATCCAGCGAGCTAGTATCGGCGACTCCCACCGATCTAACGGGTTTAACAAGAAGTAAACTATAGGCGCAAGGGGCAAACTCAAGTAGTGCTGGCTTGATGTCGTCAAATATTATACGCGCGCCAATAGTCTAACAACTAGGGATGCCGACGACCGTGCGATATCAACGGCTGAGGGTGCAACCAAGAAAACAGTCAGAAGAGAGAGAGAGAAAGAAAGAAGTAGCAGAAGAAGTACCTTAAAGTTTTCACAGCCAAATGATGCCGTAAATACCTTACACATTATAAAAAAGTAGCCTCTGTCTGAAAACACAAAGAAATGCAGTAAAAAAAAGTGAGACGCGTACAAAGTAGGACTTATACCATTAGAGACACTGAATTCTTACAATTATGTTTTGTAAAAAATCTTATTAACAATCAAATATCAAACAACATTCACATTGCCGAAACGAAATGGACAGATTAATTAAATATTATCTTGGCGGCATCTCGGCTTTGGCGGGAATTATTAAAATCCTCTCCCCCAGCTTGCGTTTAATTGCTATTCTTGGATTACTTTAAAAGAGGTTTCTTAAATTATACAAAGATATTTGCGAATTTAATTATATCATTACTTATTTTAAATCTGAGTACTTCAAACTCTTTTCTCTTGTGGGAGCGTCAAGATTAAATACGAGCAGACTATGTCTATAGATTGGTATCAATTATTTAGAACAATAGGACTTCAACTTGATCTATTATAATTGAATTTTATCAAAACCTAATAAAATTCTAAAAATCGTAAAATTAAAAGATATCTGTTACGAGACAGGTTAATTATTATATGTATGGTTATTTCTGGTAACGTCGTGACTGTAGAAAAATTTTTATTCTTGCAAGAATAAAAACCATAAAAAGCCATAAAAACATCCGTTGCGAATATTCCACAAGACTCGCATCGAATAAATGTATACGAAATTCATAAACCGTGCTTTTTCTTCATTTTGAAGTCCAGTTTCCAAATTCCAGTGTGAAATTAAAAGGTCTCTTTTTCCGTCTACAAATTTATTCGAGAGAGTTTGTCAAATCATTGTGATAGAATTATAGAGGTTATCTTACAACAGTTGGTGTGATTTAAAGTGTAATATTTTATTTATGCAGTTTTTACAGTTATGTATAGCGGAAGGCTTAACTTAAAATCTGATATAGGTTTCATCGCAATGCGTTGCTTAGATCCCGAGATATAAATAATAATAAGTTATGAGAAGACGCGAGCAAAAGCTTGTAAAAAATATAAATTGGCTTAAATATCACTTTATGGCAGACTAATAAAATTGATGTCATAAAACATTTTTGCATCAATTAATAACAATAATTAAAACTCCACTGTTTTTCCACATTAAATAACCGTTATTTTACTGCTCAAATTATTGATAATCATAATTATAGTCAAGGTTTCGTTTCGCATTTATAACGTTAATTAGTATTAAGGTATTAATATTTCTAATTGGGTATTTTGGATTTCAAATATTTTTTTGCAACTTGAGTTAGGTGTGTGTTATTATTTTAGAAATAAGTCTTTCATTTTCTAATGGTGTTCTTGCAAAACTATATTGCTTTAGGTACAATATTAAAATAAGGGACTTTCTTTAGGTACATTACTTCCTCCAGGCACAGCCAACTGCATCACGTTACCCTAAATGACTTCTATGCGATGGTAATAGAGGCGATATAACAATGAATTTGACGTGACCGCATTTGACAATTATATATTGCATACGGGGAAATGTCAAATTCGGTATACGAAAATTAGCTTACGGAAAGTAAAGCAAGAGCGAAGACCGTTAGTCCACTACACCCATGCCGGATCCGTCATCCGAGAAAAATATCCGGAATGAAAAAGCAGGTTGTAGGTACTCTCTCTCTCTCTCTCTAATCTTCGCGAGATGCCAAGTTTCATTCTGAGTTGTGACGCGTAATGCGTCAGCGTAAAAATAAACTTTAAAATGTTGAAGATTTTTTATGTTTATTTAATTTTTAACCGGCCGCTTGTAATCAACTGCAGACAGATATTAGACAACAACAAAGTAGACAACAGAAGGCAGATATATTATAAACAAGAAAGTGAAAAAAAAACTGATTTTTGACGAACAAAATTTTTTTACCATTGCCAAATAGAATGGTCAAGATTGGTTGATAAAAATATTGCCAACATCAGGAGACAGCGCCATTTAATTTCTTTACTTTCTTGACAGACTGTCGCTGTCAGTGGCGTCCTATGGCCCTCTCAAAAGCCGAGTTGAAATTCTGAGAAGAAGAAGAACAGGGTAAACGGGGAATAAAAAATACATGTCATCACACTAAGGGATCACAGCGGTGACAAAAAAACCTCTTCTCTATTTTTGGAACCGGTTTTTCATCGGATAACGGATGTCAGACGATCGCCCCGTGGCCTAACATATCAAGTTCTTCATTCACAATATATTTTTGTAGTTCTTGATAAGTTTTGGGTTGAAATGTATCTAATAACCTACTATTTCGAGTACTCAGAAAATCATACATTTTGTACTTAGGTTTATTTCTTTCCGACTTATCTCATCACAACTAATATTAATATTGCGAAAGTGAGTTTGTAAGTATAATTTATTTCGTATCTTACTAACACTGATATCAGATTTTATCTATATGGCCACATAAGTATTTAATGCACATTAATTTAATGACTACTGCTTTGTAAAGCCTGTAGATGAGAAGACTATGCATACACACACAGTCATCCAAAATACAGGTGTCCTCACAATATTTTCCTTCATCGGAGTAAGTATCCTGCAAGTGGTGGTTCAAAACTAGGAGTCGACCTTGTTTTACGATCACGAGGACAATGCTATCATATATATAATACTTATTTATTACAGCTAGGTATGTATTGCATAATCTGTGTTATTACAAAGTTTTCAATATCCCGGTTGCACCTGTACCTTTATTAAATGCGCCACAAAGTCGCAATATGCCTTTGAGGTCCCTGTTTAATATCTGCACCCCCTCTCTCCCCGCAACAGAGTGAATGTTCTTCAATTGCTTTTTTTATTTGATTATGTGTGTCGCGTCTATATATGAGAATAAGAATTTTCTTCTGTACAGATTGTTAATGGCTTTTGGTGTGGTGTTTCTTAGGCGACGGACTAAAAAATTTTGCGTTCTAATCTCATCAAAAAATAAACTATCACAACAAAAAACGCGAGTATTAAAAATATAACTCATCTGGCTCCTAACAGATAATGATGTGATTCTGTTGTGATATTATATCTTTAAGTTCTTAGGTTCGGTTGCGCCAATCGATTTTGAAGTTTACTTTAGCTGCGCAGAAAAACGAAAAGTACGCCATTTTGTCTAAGCGTCAACGGTGCGCAGGTGAAAGTCAACTTTGAAGTTGACTTTGTTCTGTTCATAAAAATTTAATGTAAAACTGTTTCATGAAAATGTTTAAACCTTGATCCATTGTTTTTATCCATTTCATTGAAATTCTTTCACATTGACAGAACGAAACAAAACAATACTTGAACAAAAAACAGGTTTTATTTTTTTTTAATTATTATTGAAGGACAATAATTTGTAACATTCGCGGCAAAATGGTTTATTTGTAACCTTACGAATTATCTTTTCCATTTTGCATATTATACACCGAACAATTATAAATACTCGCCGACGTTTACGTTTCATCTGTTGAATAATGTTTTGTATTCCAACGTAGACGTCAACTCCCACTGTAGTAATGTAGTCATCTCAACGACGACATCCCACAAGGCCGCCATTCGCATCGCATCGTTTTTCAACCCTAGTCAAATAAACCATTGTTCCAGTAATAAGTATGATATACATTGATTTATTTATTTATTTATTTAGTTGATACACAAACAGATTACAATCAAAACAGGTCTTAAGTATAGGCATAAAGAGAAGTAGGCACTAGAATGTATTCCAGTTACACGTGTATTCAGAATCAACATATTTATGGGCAAAATCACAACTAACAAAATATTTTAAAAGAAAAAAAAACAAAAATATTACAGCTACGGTTTCTATCCTGCATAAATAAGCCGCGTTTTTAGTGCTACATTAGATTTAACGCTTTATTAATATATGACAGTCATGTCATAAGGCGTAAATGAGCGTAATTATCGTTTATTGAAAATGGAAGGTTACTCAACAATTTTACGTAGAGTATCTAGTGTCAAGTTACCCTGCAGGGACTTTATGCAATCGCAATAGAGGTGAATTTGCAATTATCTTGGGTACACCTTATATAGTGTTAGACGTACTGAGTTTTTAAATTTTTATTTTGCCATCTATTTATAAAAATATTCATAAGAAAATAATTTTAAGCCTGTAAAAAATCCTTGCTGCATGTAATCTATTACGAAACAATATATTGTGAAGTCATAGACTATATGTTGTAACACTGATAGCTATGTTCGTTCGATAGCAACCTTGAAGCATAAAGCTGTTGCATGTTTTCAAAATTATAATATTACCATATCACATATAAAGCTAAACTGAATAAATGTATAGTATGTCGAAAGCGCAGTGGTGGACGCCGGGCATTACATCTGGCACAAGGCCAGGCGCAACAAGTTAACGTAATGGCGCTATGGGACACACCACTTAATTGTCCTTAAACTGGCCCACTATTATGCTGATAGCCAGTTTGATGGCCATTCCCATTTTTATATGCCCGTATATATTTTTTTCCGGACACGATAAAAATCTATGTGCTAGTAAAATCTTTGTTATTTTAGCTTCGGACATATTTGTATTTGTGTTTTTTGTTATATAGATTAAAATATATTTCCAAGATTGTATTGTAGGTACCTAATCGGTATTCGGCCAGGGAAAATATTATTTTCTTTTCCGTCACAGACTTGAAAACAACTCACGTTTTAGGGACAAAAGTATTTTTACACAAAGTACCTAACTTTTTTTTTTCAATGTTAGTATTTCTGGAATCTTAACCCATTTCTTTCCACATTAGAATTTTATTGTCTATACTAAAATACATAGGTATGTAATTTTAATTATGCTAACCTTCTGGGTACACTTCCGCTGAACAACGACCAGCGGCAAATTTTTAGTTTAAGATTAACATATATTAATGATAACAATAGTCCGATAACTAGCGATGTCGACAACCGCGCGAAGTGGAGACGAAAAAGCGGACGCTGGGCTCCGACGCTCAACGGCTGTGAAGAAACCAGGCGCTCAGATGAGAGAGAAAACCTGATTACGATCGATACTTGAAGTAAAACGTAGCTTATTACGAACTAGCTAGGTTGAGTTGAATCAATCAACTTTTACCCGCGCACCGCTGACGTTTAAACAAAATGGCGTACTTTGCGTTTTTCTAAGTTACATTTACCGTCACAGTTGACCGGTGAAACCATGGAATTAGTAGGTACTTCGTACAATCGGAGAACCTGCCAATTAAATGGGTAAAACTCACTCTTAATTTCTTAAAATTACTGCTACAGGGCGAGGCTCTTATACAATCTACTTAGATTGGTTACAAAGACCGATCGACATACAATTTGAAACAGAAAATGTTTTGAACACAAGCAGCTTTCTCATTAAGAAGACGGCATAACAAGCGTCTCTGTGCCGTCCAAATATTAATTAGTCTTCGTATTGGAAATTCAGATCACTAAGACGGGAACTGAATGTACAAATTACCCTGTAAAATCGATTGTGAAACGGATCCTTAAAAACCGCTCATGTACCTAACATTTCATAATATCTACATACATATAGTAAATTATTATTATATGCAAATGCCTGTTATGCCGCTAACCCGGCCGTTATGTAACAAATTGTTATATATTAAAATATTTTTTTCTTATATATTATGACAGACTTGCAAACAGACATCATAAAATGAATGGTTACAGGGAGGGTAGTTAGGCAAAAGACCCTGAAAAAAGTATAGTGTGTGAAAGAGATTTTTACCCGGTTTAGTAACCGGATAAAAATCTAAATCATTGGGTACAATCCTCGGCACAGCGCGGGCTTAATTAGAGACGAAAGTATTAGAAAGGATTTTTAGTGGTTATATTTATGATAAAATAAAAGTGTATTTTGATTTTCGCGGGTAACCATGAAAAGTCCCATAAATAACACGTTTATCTCTAATTAAACCCCCAATTAAACGGTCCCCATTTTGGTTCAACTTAAGTGCCCAAGATTGTACCGACTTTCGAAATTTCGAAATTCCCACGATTCGATTCGATAGTAATAAATAAATATATAACGACAAACCACTAAGATTGAGTTAACCTCAAAGTAAGTTCGAAACTTGTGTTACGGGATACTAACTCAACGATACTATAATTTGTAGATTTATCTATACATATATGTATATAAATAACCAAGATCCAAGTCAATCGGAAAAATATCATTTTTCATCTAGACCTGACCGGGGATCGAACCCGAGCGAGACCTCCAGTGAAGCATTCCGGAATGATGACCATTAGGCCACAAAGGTCACCAAAAGCTAGTGCTGCCCTCTGAGGTATTGACATCACTGTGATAACCTCAATTCGGCCGCAAAGAGTCAGTACAAGCGAAAGAGAAAGAAATATAAATCATGTGAATGGTCGCTATATTTTCGGTCCAGATCTTGTGTCCGCGGTAAACACGGTATTTCATGCAATTAGAAAGACTTCAAGTTGTAAGAGAGTGCCCCTCCACTGAGAAACATCTATTTAGATCTCACGTTTGTGACTAAAATATTTCTCACATTTTAAGAAAACTTTGACAATGTCATTTCATGTAATGTCTCTGCATATTTCTATAGTCGTCGTTTTTTTTTTCAATAAAACCCTTCAAATTCAAATTCGAATCATTTATTCAGAAATTAGACCTTCACAGGCACTTTTTCTCGTCAATCTTTATATTTATAGTTATTTCTCACAAGCTACAAACTACTGGCATTTCGGAACCGGACCACTGCTGAGAAGAAATGCCGAAAGAAACTCATTTGATCAGTGTTGGTCCCTATCATGCCAGATCGGCTTACCATTACTTCTGTCTGATAAAGGTGACTGATATTCATGACTGTGATTTTACAATCGGCCGCCTGCCTGATACGTCAACCAATATCACGTCGACTATTGAATCGCAATGGTGTTTATATATATATATATATATATATATATATATATATATATATATATATATATATATATATATATATATATATATATATATATATATATATATATATATGTATATATATATATATATATATATATATACATATGTATATATATATATATATATATATATATATATATATACATATATATATATATATATATATATATATATATATATATATATATATTATATATATATATATTAATTATATATATATATATATATATATATATATATATATATATATATATATATATATATATATAATTCCCAGTATGTATAATTCAGTGTCTATTTACATGTAGGTATATCGACGATCTCCTGTTTTGGGAGCACAAGATTTGGAATGTCAGTAGACTTATTAGTGTTGTTTGTGGGGTATTGGGGTGATATACGGGCTTGTTCTCATTGTATCGATATTTTAGAAGAATTGGGTTGTTATTTTCACTGATACAAACCCTAAATGGATCTATTTGAACTAGACTTCTTTTTAGACTAATTATTTGTAAAAACATCTAGATAAGTGATTTTATTTGCATGTCAAATATTGATGTTGCTCTATTGGTCCGGTACATGATTTTTCATGACCGCAGCGACACGGATTTTTTTGTAATGACATAATATACTAGTTTAATGTTCAAAAGACGAATTGACACAGAAATTAAGTTTATTCGCCACAACGTGCATCGCTTCGACGTTACTAGAAACCAAGTAACAGACAAAATTGTATCATACATATTTTAGTTCTCAACTTGATAAAAACGCTATACAAAAACCACCACAAATTCCTATACACCTATTCAGTGCAAAATATCCTATTCGCGTATTAGATACTTGAGGCAATCTTTGGAGGGTCCTCGAAGGGGATGCCCCAAGGTTTCTGAGGGGTAATATGGCGGAAAAGGAATTGGACATCAAATATAGGACAAATTAGGTGCTTAAGTGCCTACCGTTTGCGGGGCGTGTCGAGTTTTCTTTGTGTTCTGTTGGCGGGTTGATGGATTATCCAGTGGTTTACATATTTATTGCTAAAGAAATTGCTATTCGAACCAGATGTGGTAACTGTATAATGTTTTATTTATTTTATTAATGGTGCGAGGATCTCAATGGTGGTTAGGGAACTCGGCATGTAATAGTGGCGACATAGTCACTCTCACCATGGTCGGCGATTGGATGGGTCACCGAAAATCGACCAGACCAGAAATAAATGATAAATAAGATATCAGATAGATGTTAACTATCCCTAGTAGTATCTGTTGGTAAACTTATAATAATGATTTTTTAACAGCATCAGTTTAATTCTTAGCAAGTTGGCCAGTTCCAGCATCCACTTTCAGAGTAGGTAAATAATTAAATATAGTGATTTTACTGATTTTTTGATAATGCTGTTGTTACCTATCAATCGTCCATTCTATTATCTATACACCAAAAGACGGAGTGGACCTAATTCTAAGACGTGAACCACAGGCCGAATTTTTTTTATACACTTGTGGGAATTTCAGAATAAAAAGTCATCTGTATTCTATACCAGTTCTGTAGAAATTAAAATTAGTTGAAAAGTTCTCACGTGATTAAACACAAGTTTATTTCCATATTGTAGTATTTACGATTTAAAAAAAATGTAAAAAATTCTCTCATTGCAGCGCCCGTCAGGGCCCTTAATTGGTTCTAATTCTATGAAAACACCTGTATTACATTAAGGACGCAATAAATGATTTGATTTGATTTGATTTGAATTCACAGTGAGATGATAACGGAAGATAAATTATAACTGTAATAAAACATTGCAATGAATTTAAATACTAGGAAACTCTAACAAAGGTGCCACTAAGAAAACCTGAAGCTTTGGCCTCGTGACCGTTCAGAGTCCGCCATTTTTCATCCGTCACACAAAATGTTGACTTTACAGAAGTAAACACAGGATAAATCTTCATTTGTTATCGAGTATATTATCAATTTTAGAAATCTACTTCAATTGAATTGTAGAACAAAATTTGGAAAAATACATTTTTCCAAATTGTAAATTATTTTTCTCATATTACATTTTTATTTATTTCATTAAATAATGTAATATATTTTTACTGATATTTAAATCTTATTCCTTATACTTAGGGCGGGTTGCAACTATAAACTTTGACGTTGACGTTTACCTGCGCACAGAAAAACGTAAAGTAGATACGCCTTTTTATCTAGACGACTACGCGGCGGCGCACAGGTTAAAATTGACTGAACTGTGACGTTATGTTGAGCGGGAGCCAATCTTTTCAATTCAAAATGTTATTGCCTATCATATTATTCATATTAATTTGTTTTGTTTCTAGTATATATACTATATTGTAAAATACCTATCAAACTAATAGTTTTCCTTTCTTTTACAACTCACTCTTACAGACATTGAAGTGTGAAGAAAACAAACATATTATGCATACCTCGGTGGCGCAATGGTAAAAGTGCTTGCCTATGAACCGAGAGGTCCCGGGTTCGATCCCCGGTCGGGTCATGACGGAAAATGATCTTTTTCTGATTGGCCCGGGTCTTGAATGTATATGTATGTATATGTTATAAAATATAGTATCGTTGAGTATCCCATAACACAAGTCTAGAACTTACTTTGGGGCTAATTCAATCTGTGTGATTTGTCCTAATTTATTTATTTATATATTATTTATTTATTTACGTATGTCGTTTTCATAAAACAGACTCGAACAATTCAACATATCAGCCATTACAAAAATTATTCGTAAAACTTTAATTACCTAAATAATAAGGTTATTATTATTATGTTAATTCCATGATAACTTTATTTTAAGATTGCGCTACCTTCTTTTTGCTGCATTAAAAACCCTTCTTCGGTTACGTTAGATAAATGATGGTTTTATTTCGGAGTCGAATGTTACGGAAAATGTTCAGAATCCATTACTTTATCGTTTCTTTATGGTAAAGTAAAAAATTCCAAAAAATATTTTTTTACAGAAGGAAATCAAGCAAGCATTCCATGGAAAAAGCTTGTGAAACAAAACTCAGTAATCGAATTATATTATTATGCTTGAAATCATACAAAACGCTGGGGACAAAGGATTATATACTTTTGATCTTAGTTAATGCTGCGGCGGCGTAGCAAGTCGTAGCAATTCGTAGCTATGGCGTAGCAAGTCGTAGCTATGATGAAGCAAGTCGTAGCCATGGCGTAGCATGTCGTAGCTATAATGAAGCAAGTCGTAGCTATGGCGTAGCATGTCGTAGCTATGATGAAGCAAGTCGTAGCCATGGCGTAGCAAGTCGTAGCTATTATGAAGCAAGTCGTAGCCATGGCGTAGCAAGTCGTAGCCACAATGAGCAAGTCGTAGCCATGGCGTATCAAGTCGTAGCTAAAATGAAGCAAGTCATAGCTATGGCGTAGCAAGTCGTAGCTATTATTAAGCAAGTCGTAGCTAGTAGCGTCGTTGATAATAAATGGAGGCTAAAAAATTCTAGTGAATATTACATTAATAATGCGAATTACGCGTGGAATTAAGTTGCTACAATCAATTTCACAATATACGAATATCACCAGGGATAGTACAAGATGAGTGATGTAATAATATTGTTCAAACTGACGTGGGTCTTGGATGTTTATCATTTAGATGTAATCCTAGACACCAATAGTAAATGCATATACGCTTTTCTTATTAAACATTCTGATCTTGTGTTATTTAAATAAAGATATTATAATAACTATATTTATGAAATCTAGAGTGGTCTTAACCTAGGGCGGGAACCATACGCCTCAGACGCCACACTTACATTTATAATAATTAGTAGATTTAGAAATAATACCACAATAATAACAATACATTTTTATTCAGACTATTGTCCATTTTTGTTTGTAGTACATTAGCCTTAAACTATTGTTAGTAACATATTTTAAAACAAATAAGTATAATGCTAAATAATATTTAATCACTGCTGTACCATCCCATGTGAGATGGCACAACAGGGGTTAACATATATGCAGTCTAGTCTGCTGGCCACAATTCTCAGGATGCGGTTGGGGCTGCCCCGCACCCTCCGCACCAGGGACGTGCACTTTTTACGCATAGATGTAAAAAAGCAATCAATCTGCTAACATCCCTGATGCACTACAGAACCTAGGCAACCCCATCTTGTCGCAATTACCAACGTTTATATACGCTGTTTCGTTCCCTTTGTATTATGGTGAATCAGTTCATAATAATCTTCTCCACATTCGCTTTTTATTAAGTCTTTTATCTTCCTTTTATCTGATCGCGTCTAATAAATTGTTACTTCATAAATTTTAATTATCTCATTCACTCGTTCACTTCATTAAAGTATTTTTCATTAGCGTTAATTGAGTGAATACTCTTTTTATTTTCCTCTAAATGAGATAAAATGAAAAACGACAACTAATTTACAAGAATAATTATTTTTTAAAGAAATTTTTGACATCTTTTTAACCCCCGACGATAAAAGGAGGGTAAGTTTTGCGTGTCTATCTGTATGTCTGTCCGCCCAGTCGATTTTGCGTGATCGAGTTTCAAATAAGATGAAGATTTAGGTATATATTTTACAATGTTTTCACCTGAGCGAATGGTTCCGTGGGAATTTCGAGACAAAAGTACCCTATGTCCTTCTCCGTACACCAAACTAAATGTATGCAAAATTTTAAGAGTATTAGTTGAGCAGGTAAAGCGTCAATAGGTGACAAACAAACTTACTTTCGCATTTATAATATTAGTTAGGATTAAGTTATTAGTAAAATTCCAAAGTTTCCTCCAAATAGGTAACACTGTTTGATGTGTCTAAAACAATATGTCCATACAATTCTCCGAGTAGAACTGTAGAAAGTTAACCGTGTTTGTTCTGTGTCCGTCTGTTTAACCGTGGTTCGTTAACTACCTGCGGCGAATGGTTAAACTTGTCTGATTTACTGCCAGTTGCGACCGAGTGCAATGCGGACTCACTTTTTCACTTGAACTTTGGATATGTTGGTTTAACATAAATGTTAGTTGTTTTAAATCTTATTTCTTCTTAATATAAATTGTGACATTCCACGAATATAGGATTTTTTGTTTGTGTTTTGACGACCTCGGTGGCGCAGTGGTAAAGTTCTTGCCACTGAACCGAGAGGTCCTGGGTTCGATCCCCGGTCGGGTCATGATGGAAAATGATCTTTTTCTGATTGATCCGGGTTTTGGATGTTTATCTATATATGTATTTGTTATAAAATATAGTATCGTTGAGTTAGTATCCCATAACACAAGTCTCGAACTTTGGGGCTAGCTTAATCTGTGTGATTTGTCCTAATATATTTATTTATTTATTAGTTTTTGAGTGACAGATTACAAGAAATATGCTTTACAAAAAAGGACCTTTATGCTTGTGTGGCGTCACCAGTAAGCAACAACAGCATTTCCAGAGAGGGTTGTCGTCTGGCAGGCAGCCGGTCGAGATACAGCCGGGTCTTCAAAACATGCTTCTTTTTACGCTGACCCTGGGTATCACAGTCACGAACGAATTCATATCACATCTACTAATCCTAACTAAAAGCTAAAGTAAGTTTATTTATTTGTTTGTTACCTCTTCACGCTCTATCTACTACACAAATCTCGAAATTTTACATACACGTAGTTTGAAGCATTGAGAAGGGCATAGGGAACCATTCATCCCGGAAAAATAACTGTTCTGTAATTAACGCGGTCGAAGCCGCCAGCAAATGTTTGTTGTGTTATAAACATCATCACAGTGTCTACCCCGCAAGACACAAAGACGTAATATATAGGTACTGTATGTATATCAAAATTATACTTACTAATTGATTTATAAGTTATGGCGTAATCAGAGCAGCGCAATAAACCGACTTTCTCATTAGTAATATTAGCAAGTTAGGACTCCGAGGAGACTTCGAGCGTGACCCAGAATCGTAAATTCACAAGCAGCTGTCGTAAAACACGAATCGCATCCTTTGATTAAGATAATGAAACTTTAAACTTTTTAATTACCGACTTCCTGCACCCCGTTATAACTTCCACAGTTTTCGCCTTGAGCTGAACTACCACTAAATCCACTTAATTATACATATATAATATATATATGTTTTTTTTTTCCTTTCATCAGCACTTGATCACAATCATAATATGTTTCAATATACCTTTTGACCATGTATTTTATTGTGTACTTACATTGTTATATTACTGATAAAAAAATATACATAATTTTATATTTGAAAATGGTAAGCCCTTCTGGCATAATAAAGACCAACACCAACTGTTTGAATGAGTTTCTTTCGGCATTTCTTCTCAGCAGTGGTCGTTCCGAAATCTTAGTAGTTTATAGCTTTGGTAAATATCATTTAATTTAGAATATGACTTGATAGACGCCTGTGAAGGCCTAATTTCTGAATAAATGATTTGATTTATTGTCATTTGTCATTTATTTATTCAATAACAATTTACAAATTGTGATTAAAGCTGTACTTAGTTCAAATTAATGATTAACGTTTACTATTTTTCCATAGTTTTAAGAACTTTTATGTACCAATTGCTTCCGTTTAAGGCAGTCTTTTTTTATAGTACTGAACAAGCAAATGCGGTCCACCTGATGGTAAGTGGTCACTGGAACTTATTAACGCCTGCAACACCAACCAGCTCTGAATGAATGAATCCTTTCACACCCTTTATGAAGAACACCACGTTGTAGTCTCTAAAGAAAACTATGATATGAGCTCATTCCACAAACTCAGTCTATCCAGGAGACAGTTACTTTTAAAACATGAAGAAACATCTTTTCGTTTATTCTGCGTAGGTTAAAGTTAACGTCAAAGTTGACTGCAATATATTTACGTCATGGCATAACTAGTTGATTCGTATCGATATATATTATTTTCAAGACTTTTATTTTCAAGAAGTTTTTACCACCACAGGCTACATTATTTTCAAGAAGTTTTTACCACCACAGGCAGAAAAGTACCAATATATTATTTCGTTCAGATGAACGAATGAAAAATGAGTCACGAAATCTGTGAAAAACACTTCCGAACTTTTCGAATTCGCAACTAAAATACTTGGAAATGATTCAGGCAATCTTTTAAACCTTGAGACTGGCCCAACAATGTATGATTAATGGTTGAAAGTTACGTGCTTCCATTCGAATAATTGGGGGTTCCGGTTAGCGGAGCGCGAATCAAGTAGTTTCTGATGTTTCTATTGCATTAAATTGATAGTGGTGGTGGTCCAATAATCAAGACATCCACCCGTAATCAAAAGGTCCCAGGATCGAATCCTACTCGTGCCATACGAGTTTGTACTCTCTTACTCACGTTACTTTCACTCAACCGATCCAAGTCACACCGATTTACGACATTTAGTAACACTAAGATTATTTTTATTTATATCTATCACATCGTTGTGATGTCCGTACATTCAAAGGGCGACATTTGCCTCCGACGAAGAGAAAAATATATATGATAACCTGCGCACTGGTTGACCTTTAGTGCACCAATATATTATTAGCTGCCACTAACTGACGTCAATCCCTCCTTTTGTGATGCTGTTAATGCCTAACAATTTATAAGGCTATGCGTTCGTTTGTCTTGCAACATATTCATATTAGGTTACAGCGTGGTCGTATTCTGGGGCGGAATAACACGCCACAGATAATTTAGGTAATTCAAGCAACAGTAATGATTAATGGTTGGCAGTTGGTGTGTTCAGTCAGTTAATTGGCCAACCCGTCTCGCTTATTACCACCTAATTGTGCTCTTTCTGTGACGTTTTCGTTTAATGTTGCTGACAAATTGTCTTATTTTGTTTCGTCGATATCTTCATCTTCTTCTCGGTCGCCTAAATGTGGGTTAGAATCGTGATTCTATTAAATTTTACTTTATTCTAGCTTACATTTGCTAGTCAGTCACCAGTTTTCTGTTTCATAATTTTTCTTTTTAGCAAGTATTTGGTTTCCTGTCTCAGTGTCAGTCTAAATATGATAATATTAAAGTATTTCACTACTATTCCAAAAACATTATGATAACAAGATTTTCACAAAATATATATTTCAATAATCAAAACGGAAAGCTATATATCGTTGACACTTGATTGCAAAAGAACCGATACGTACATAATTCTTTAATGAAAACATATAAACGATTTGTATAGGAGCTGCATAGTTGACAAACACGATTATCTTAACCCTGCGCCTCCCAGGTGGTCACAATAGACCCCACAATCAATGTGACGAGGGTCGAGCAGTGACCCGCTCGATCGTACGTGCCGACGCTACCGTATTACAAATTAAAGTTACCCACAGATGTGGCACTTAAAATTTTGTGGCATGTAATTCTGCCCTAGAATTCACTTTCACTTCATATTAGCGTGGATGTCGTACATGGTACTAAGAGAGTCATAGCCAAGGCAACTGATAGGCAACAATAGCATTCCCATCAAGGGTTGACGTCAGCCAGGCGGCGGTAAAACCACGGCCCAATCTTAAATATTTTAAGGTTATATTTACGCTCACACCAAGCTACGCGGCGTCACAGCAATCAGGAACTTGCGTAGATGTGAGAGAGCGGCTTCTTTCTTGTACCAAAACTCAAGGATCAAATTATGATGACAAGTCTCTAATATAAGAGAGAATAATATAGTGCAATAGTGCCATGAAATGCTCACTGTATTTGGTCATTTGAGCAATAAATAAAATGCTCCACACTGTCACCAAACAGTTTGCCTTACTTTGGCGGATTCGTTACACATTGCTAGTTTTTCATTGTGGCATAAAAATCACTCATACTAATTACGCAATGTTCACGAATTCGCGTCGGCATGTGTCTGAGTTCGGCGATACCGTGGAGCTGGCATAATATATTTAGAATTGTTTTATAATATCGCCTCAATACAATTTACACTTTCCTTCCATTTTCAGTTAAGATGCTCAAATTCAACAAGAAACAGCCGTTATTCTTCTGTTTACTCATTATTTTGTAATTTTATAGTACGGCAATTGTGCGAATTTCAGCCAATTATTTGTTACGCAGACCTAAACAGGTCCCGAAATGCTCAAAGTTGGCTTTTGTGTTCTACTGTTTTATTGTCGATTTTTATCTTTTAGGACGCAGTTATTTAAAAATTTATTCTTTTCGAGTGAATGTTGAAACATTTTATCCTTTTTGAGCGATAGTTTTCATATGTAAAATTAATAAGACATATCGCTTTATTATTCAGTGTACTAAATAAATATGTTATTATTTTTTACCGACGTAATCTTTATGTTAATATAGATAACTATTTATCAGTGAAAACTTGTAATTCGCCAAATTTCTTTTGTTATTTTGTACTACATATGTAATTAGCTGTTCTTTTTCCAAAAAGAAAATAAATAAATAAATGTCTCTGGACATACAAGCAGACCTTAACAGTCAACCTATGTGCAAGTTTCCATACAATATTTTCTTTCATCGGAAGCAGGTATAAGTTGATTTATAATCATTAAATGATAAGTTAATTCCGGTCGATCTACAGTCGCTTTTGCTCAATGGTTTTCCATAATATTGACTTACAAAATCCGCGTCGTACAGCGTTCATCCTACGACGACGTCAACGCAACGGAGGACAACGAGGCAATGGGACTGGTCACGTCCGGCAGTCGGACATATTATTTTCTTTGTACTGGCACAGACATGGCTCACGAAGAAACTGGGCAATGTGCTTCGACAGACAAAACAATCGAACGTGACCCTTTTCGATCGTAAATCATGACGACCGAGCCACCATATATATATAAATAAGTACTATGTATATACATCACACAGATCGAGTTGGCTTCAAAGTAAGTTCGAGACTTATGTTATGGGATACTAAGGCAAATGATACTATATTTTATAACATACTAGCTGCCCGCCCCGGCTTTTCTCGGGTAAAAACATAATAAATTTTACACCAAAACCTTCCCGTGTAGTCACACTATCTATTGGTAGAAACCGCATGAAAATCCGTGCAGTCGTTTTTGAGTTTATCGTGAACAGACCGACAGAGAGACATGGTGAAGGACTTTGTTTTATAATATGTAAGGATACATAATGAACATCCAAGACTCAGGCCAATCTGAAAAGTTCATTTTCCATGTTGACCCGACCAGGGATCGAATACGGGACCCTCCCAGTAGTCCGGCATGATGACTATTAAGCCATGGAGGTCGTCAATGCAATCAACTATGGCTGAACCGACTGCAATCAAAATTGCATTACAATAGCATTGCTAGAAATTAATTGAATGCGGGTAAAACAGTTTGGAAGCGTTAAGATAGCAATCGCTAAGGCTTAAATTGCTGGTACTGCATGCACTCACTTTAATGGTTAGGCTTTAACTATAGCAGCGCAATAACGATTAGGAAATGTAGAACGTAAACTTCCATTTAACTACACTATAGGTTTTATTAATCTTGGATTTTTCATAAATGTTAAAAAAATGTATTTGAGCGATTTTTCCGTTTGCTTAGAATCTGAGATTAAAACAAACCTTATGACCGAGACAGTTCTTCTATTTAATTGAAGTCCTTGCCTTGCTTGCCTCTGAACCGAGAGGTTCCGGGTTCGATCCCCGGTCGGGTCATGATGGAAAATGATCTTTTTTTGATTGTCCCGAGTCTTGTATGTTTATCTATATATGTATATGTTATAAAATATATTATCGTTGAGTTAGTATCCCATAACACAAGTCTCGAGCTTACTTTGGGGTTATCTCAATCTGTGTAATTTGTTAAAATATATTTCTTCAAAACATAATCAAAGGTTAAGTTGTGACTTAAACATATTTCTCGTAATAATATAGGATCCACAAGTCATTTAATGTAGGTACTTAAATAGTTTTGTTCTTTAGAATAGGTTATACACCATTGAACTTTGCCGTTCACTTTAACCCGTGTAGAAAAAAAAGTACGCCATTTATGTCTAAACATCACGTGGTGACACGCAGGTTAAAGTCAACGTCAAAGTGACTGGTGCAATCAATCCTTAATTAATTTATCTAGTTTCGTCAACACGGTTTCCGATAATTTAACTTTAGCTTTAAAGTAATTTACTTTCCAAATATAAAATACATATTCACTTAATGAGATACTATGTCTATTTTATTCGACGAGCAAAATAGATATTAGATGTTGCCCAGGGCTTCGATCCCGTGGGAATTTGGTGATAAAATATAGCCTATAGCAATCTTGGAATATGTATCTTTCTAATAGTGAAAGAATTTTTGAAATCGGTTCGGTAGTTTCGGAGATTACCCGCTTTAAATATACACTCTCTTAATAATAATAAGCTCTTTATAATAATAGTTATTTCAAAGTCAAAAAGGCATTTTACATAAACGTTTTCTATTTCTCACCCGTGAATCTTTAAACAAAAAACACCCGCCGTCCAGTAGTTTCAACAGGCAATCCAATTTGATTCCAATACCAATATCAATCAACTAGAGCCTAGTTCATTTGAGTACGGTTCTGCACCTGTGTGAGTGATTGATCACACTATAACCCTCACCTGGGTATACATTATACAATAAAAACTAATACAAACGTAAGTACTTTTATACTGATACTAATACTGATTCATTTCCGCACACATTAATTACAGATTAAATATTATTTCATGCAGTGTAACCATACTAATATATAAATGCGAAAGTCTGTCTGTCTGTTGTCGCTTTCACGGCTGAAACGCTGGACCGATTTTGATGAAATTCGGTAAGCATATAGTGAATGACCTCCGTTCAGTTATAGGCTACTTTTTTTTGAAAAATCTATGGGGAGTGAAATTTGTATGAAAATCATGTCTTTCACAGAGAAATCTGCGCGGACAAAGCCGCGGCCAGAAGCTAGTAATGCAATATATCTGGGACAATATATGAAAATTTATATACTACTTAAATAAGAATTACTAATTGCTCTGGCATTAGGTATATTATATTGATCGCACTGGCCTCAAAATTTTGAAACATTAAAATCTCAACCGTTTTATGAAAAAGGGGTTCAATTAGAATGATTACTTATTGAACCCCTTTTTCAGAAAATGGCACCATATACGTCAAAATATATATGTTCTATAATTTCCAACAAATAGCGATCAACAGAATAGCCAAATTTTGGAGATACTTCTCCTTCAATATATATATAGAAATAGACAAGTCGTAAATCTCTTCAATTGAACATAACGATTTACGTACTATGCCCATTAAAGTAATGGTTGAGGGGTCAAAGGCCGCAATTTCCTCCCATAGGCCATTACTATTCCTTATAACTTCAGTATTAAATGCTTATTGTACATTGCTGTAGGATGCAATTATTACCAGACCAAACCGCATTTTTACGGCGCAACGAAATTGTAATTGGAAGAGGTTTAATTAAAATATTTTATGACGGGAATATTTTGCGTTTATTAAAACGTTTACAAATTTCATTATAGACTAGAATGGGGTATGAGATTGTATAATATTGGTTAATCTGAGAAATATTCCATTATGTAGGTACTAATACTAATTTTTTTTTCTTTTCCGCCTGGATAAGTAATAACTGTACCTATTGAAAATTATAATAAAAAGTAACCTGTTCTTAGTGTAATCATGGATTTTTGTACAATAATTGTTTATGTATTCTTCTATACATTTTTTTCTAACTAAATGTCATCAAAACTTCCTAAGGTGTGTATTAAAAGCTGGTGTTCATTGATTAATAACAAATATATCTTATACTAGCTGCGCCCCGGGGCTTCGCTCCCGTGGGAATTTTGGGATAAAAAGTACTCTTGTGTGTTTATATTTACCCGTGTGCCAAATTTCATAATAATCCGCTCAGTAAATTTTGCGTGAAAGAGTAGTAAATATACATCCTCACAAATTTATAATATTAGAAAAATTATCGTTGGTAACCACGTAATTACTATAATACCATACATTCTACAACGTAATAAGTGACGTCCTAGTTACAGAAATTAACATGCAATTTCACAGTAGAATAGGAATTGTAACAAACAAGAGACACAAAGGCACACAAATGATTTTAATTGCGCCTGGAATAACGCTCTGTTAGATGTCACACGCGGGTCTCACACTGTGGGAATACAATAAATTATTATTTAGAACTAACTTAGCTTTTGCCTGCGGTGTCGCCTACGTGATTTATTCTTTGAAAGCGGAACAGACACGATTTTCATACAAAATTTCATCCCCTCATAGTCATTCAGAGTTTGATTTTTGAAAAAAAAAAGTATGTTCGAACGGGGAACTTTAACTATATGCATACATACCAAATTTCATTAAAGAACAGAACAGGCAGACTGACTAACAGATAGACAAACAGAAACAATACACAAACTGCTAAAATATTTTCGAATTTTTCCGACGTCATTATTACGATCCATAATAACTTATTACCTGGACGGCCGCGACCAAAAGAGAGGCACACGTGCATACTTCTCAATATTGGAATGCAATGCTGGACTGGAATTAAATTCCTTATATGATTGTACAGTTAACAGCACATCAAGTTACCCTTCATTAACCTCTAAGGCGCGGTAATAGAAGCGAGTTTGCAATGAATTTGGGTAGGTTGACTGTGTACTACCTGATAGTAATAACAAGGAATTTAACCGTGCTAGAAAGATGCATATTTATTTATTGTTTATTAATAGAAAAAGCCGTTATAGAAACGGTGCTCCGGGTTCCCAAGATAGGCTTTCCCTAGTCTGAAAGCCGGTGTTAAACTAGCTATGTATTTTTTGTTACATATATATTTTTAAAGTTGAGAGGAAAAATTTAGTCAATTAGGGTTCCGAGACTTTGTAGCTGGGAAAGAAACTGAGAATGCACTCAAATGAGAGAGAGAATGAGAAAGAGAGAGGGAGTATCTCTAGCTGTGTCCCGAAGAACAACTACCATGATAATTCATTATCCTTACACATACATAAACAATATATTATATTACATAACCTGACGACCTCGGTGGCGCAGTGGTAAGATTCTTGTCACTGAACCGAGAGGTCCCGGGTTCGATCCCCGGTCGGGTCATGATGGAAAATGATCTTTTTCTGATTGGCCCGGGTCTTGGATGTTTATCTATATATGTATTATATTATATAAAATATAATATCGTTGAGTTAGTATCTCATAACACAAGTCTCGAACTTACTTTGGGGCTAGCTCAATTTGTGTGATTTGTCCTAATATATTTATTTATTTATTTACATAAACAAAGTGCTTCAAGTAACGTAAGAATCAAGGTAACTTATTACACTTAATCTGAAATTATGCCCTTTATTAATTCACAGTTTTTTTTTAAAAGATTTCGTTGCAAACCAGGGCAGCATGCTCGCAACGACGTCCGGAGGGAAATCAGTCAACGACCAATAAATAGAAAATTTTGCTTATAACACAACCTATTCAATGTGGTATGGGAAACTTCTTTAAATAATCTGTTAGGAAATGGGCCCTGGGCTCGCACGCTTTATAATCGTGAAAGACACCAGGGGGCCGATTCTCAAGCAATCGAAGTTGGAGTAAACTGATGATGCGAACTTCCAATGCGTGAGAATCAAGGTCTGAATATGAATGCACTCGATGAATAAGAGAGAAACAATGAAGTATCGTGGACACGATACATCTATATCTTTGCACTAGCTGCAACACGCGGCGATACTCGCGTAATTATTTTAAAAAATTACCTACGTTTTGTGCACAGTAGCGCCATCTACTTTATAATGCGACGCTATGACAATTATTGACAAAATCGTATAATCACTGCTGCATAAAGTCGTTGACAACAGTCAACAGCACATCATGTTACCCTTCATGAACCTCTATGGCGCGGTAATATTCGATTTTGCAATGAATTTGGGTAGGTTGATGTTCTATTGACTGTACTTTCGATATAAAAAGTATGTATGTGTTAATCCAACGTGTCAGTCAGCTACGTCCATATCAAATTTCGTAAAAAATAATCAGCGTTTGAGCGCGAAGGAAAACAAACATACAATCTTTCGCCTTTATAATAACAACTATGTTAGGTGGTAGGGTAATCTCAGGGTAGGTCGGAGTAGAAATAGGCAAAGGCAGACAGTTGCTTTAAAGTTGTATAATAGTATAATTGATAAGTAAAATACAGACCCTTCAAGGGTCTATAAATAATTTAAGATATTATATATATTTTATTATTATTACACCGTACTGTGGTACGTGCCGATATCGTTATGGTAATGAATGAGTCAAAATGTGATTTCAAAATATCAATAATTTAAGAACAATAATTTAAAATTTTGAATTTAGAATGAAAGAAATAAAAAACATGCCAGCGCGCACGCGATATGACTAAAGAGATCATAATGCGTGGCGTTACAACTAGCTACGAATTTTGGGATAAAATGCAACCTATATAAGATCCAGATTGTATTCTACCCGTGTACCAGATTATATAACAATCCGTCCAATATACTTTGAGTTAAAGAGTAACAGACATGCATCCTGACAAAGTTTCGCATCCATAATAATTAGTAGCACCATGTGTATTAATAAAACAAATCAATATAAAGGCGAAAGTTTGTGTGTTTGTTTTTCTTCGCGCTCAAACGGCTGGCAATTTTTTTACGAAATTTGATTTTGACGTCGTTCCTATTGACATGGTGCTACTAATTATATATAGATGTTGATGATTTTGTCTGGTGCCTGGAGCCTGTGGTTTCGTATTAACAACTGTGGATATGAAAAAACACACTCCAGGCACCAGGCAAAAGCTAATACCAAAATAGAAGTGCCAAGAAGTTATTTATAAAAGTGAATTATATGAATGAAAGTGACGACATTTGAATATTCAGAGTGTAACGAACGTAAAAGAACAAATAAATAAGAGTTGTTTGAAAAGAATCGGACACTTCATGAATTTTGTTGAAAAACAAAGTTGGTACCTAATTGAGGAGAAAATATATTCATTTGTTTTCTTAATTGTGTGACTATATTATTTTAAAACACCGACCTATATCTGGATAAAACAAATATGGATATTAATATTATAAATGCGAAAGTCTGCATCTGTCTGAGTGTTCCGCTTTCAGGGCTAAACCGCTGGACTGAAGTTTGGTATTGCATCTAGTTAAAGATTCAAACATAGGCTATTTTTTTAAAAAACCAAGATTACTTTTTTAAATCAACCCCCAAATAACAAATGTACTTAAAATTGTAACAATTTTAAATAAGTAAAATTGTAACAATTTTAAGTAGGTACATTTTAAAGTAGAACAACGCTTGAAATTTAAAACTTTAATAGCGTGAGTTAGGACTGATATAATTTGCTAGAAAACATCGCGTGGTGCGTCATTAACCCAGAAATATACTGGATCAGATAGTGCAAATGCAAAATTCTTAATTCAACATAGGATGATGTACTTGTCATTTATTGACGTCAAAAATTTGCTTAAAACTAAGTCTACCGGCGACTTTCGCAGGTGAACAATTGGCGCAACAAACTTCATCGCAGCCTTTTACCTTTAAGGACGTCAACTAAGAAAAGTTATAATTAATTATAAATTATAATTATACATAATAACAAAATTAGATTAGATTATTAAAGAAAAATAATTATTGAGTATATGTGACTTAGAAGCCAAACACATTGTTTTGTCTATCTATCAGTATGTAATGGTTAAGACCCCGCCTAAGGATTGAAAGGTCCCAGGTTTGTATATCAATCTGACTCAAGTATTGTAGTTTTCATCGACCACCACTTGCCTCCGGCGAAGGAAAAACATCGTGAGGAAACCTGCACACTTGTTGATTATTAACTTGTGTGTGAAATGGAGAAGGCAATGGCAAACCACTCCATTAATAATGCCAAGAAAGTTGTTACGTGTGTTTCATTTCATGTAATGACCACGACCCTCAGTCATGAGGAATACGACTATGAAGGAGCAGATTAGCATATATGTTTGTCCGCGCATCAAGTGAAAACCTAAATAGAATTTGATATAGTTTCCATAGTTGTATAGAGGATGGTCTAACTTAAAATTTGGTATAGGTTTCATCGCGATACTTTGCTTAGAACCCGAGATATAGATAAGTTATTACCGGACGTACGAAATGAACGCGTTAAAACTAAGTATAAAATACATCTATTAAATGCATATATATGTAGGTAGTAACCATTCTTTTCTGATGATCTATGGATATATAAAAGTTAAATTATTTAAACATTTCCGTTTCGTTAATTCAACAGTAAGAAGAACAAAAACGATCATTTAATTAATTAGCCTTCATCCCTTACAATACAAAACTACTTAGAAAGGAAATAATTGATACTAGTTGATCCAACCATTTTATCTGAATCGATCAGAAAGTACAGTAAACTCCTTAAGTTATACAACATGGATCTCTATGGGGTGGTAATAGCGGCGTTTCTGCAATATTTGAGTAGGTTGAAATGCTGTTGATTGTACATTAGATCTAGTTAATTTAAAGCGAGTGTAGCGCTCAATGCCGTTTTGTGTAACATGAGTTAATAGAGCTCAGAGTCTAGAATATTCTTTACTAGCTAATAATATTATTATAAAGAGGTAAGCGTTTGTGAGTTTGTATGTTTGAGGTGGGTAATCTCCGAAACTTCCGAACTGATTTCAAACATTTTTACACCATTACAAAGGTACATTATCCAAGATTGCTAAAGGCTATATTTTATCACAAAATTTCCACGGGAGTGAACCCCCGGGCAACATCTAGTACTCAATAATTTATTTGCATAAATGTGGTCACATCAGTTGTTACATACATTATATTGTCCATCACACAATTTACATTACATTGCCCGTAGCTCCTCCCGCTGCAGCCTATGTTTGCCTTTGGGTCATAAACTATGTGTAATCAAAATTTCATCAATATCGGCCTGGCGGTTTGGCCATGAAAGCGTAGACAGACTTCTGCATTTCTTATTAGCATGGAGTTTGGGCGTGTAAATTCTTATATTTTTATCATTCTTTTATCACCTTACAGTCTCTGTGCAGGTGATTGTAAAATGCATATTAACATTAGATTTTTAAGATAATTTAAGCAATAGCATTCATTGATGATGGATTCATGGATAGGCCTTTTTGGTAGCATTAATATTTATCATTTGATGTTAGCGTCAAGCGGCAGAGGATTTAGTTTTATAATATGTGAAAAGATGTAGTAAGGATCAAAAGAGCTAATATTTACTCTCACGCGCATACGGGCAGCGTTTATGCTTTTAACAATGCCAGTCGGCGTGATTTAGCGAACCCCCATTCAACTGTGCAGTCAATGTTATAAATCTACATCGATTTATTTTCGGTAACAATCTTGGAGAGAAAGCTGTATTGTTCTAAATAATTGCATTATAGCAACTGCAATAGTTAAAAACAAATACATTTTAGAAATATTTAATCTTTAATAATAAATAATAAAATAAATAATAATATATTAGGACAAATCACACAGATTGAGCTAGCCCCAAAGTAAGTTCGAGACTTGTGTTACGGGATACTAACTCAACGATACTATATTTTATAACAAATACATATATAGATAAACATCCAAGACCCGGGCCAATCAGAAAAAGATCATTTTCCATCATGACCCGACCGGGGATCGAACCCGGGACCTCTCGGTTCAGAGGCAAGCACTTTACCACTTCGCCACCGAGGTCGTCAAAAATCTTTTAGTATCAAAGCTTTGTTTGAGTATCATCTATTTCTCATCTCTGCATGGTTGCATTCGTGGTTGTGAAGCCGCGAGGCCGGGGTCAGAGTAATATTGTGGCTTCTCCCCAAAATCGATGGCTCATCTTCTCGTCTGTCCCGAGTATCCAAACATCTGCACTCCTTCCGATGAAGCCATCGAAGTGGCTCGGTTCTGGCCAGAATATATTTAGCACCCAATAGAGCGTTGTAGATTTGCCATCGACACGCAAAGAAGAAGCGTAAAAAATACCTTAAAATTTTGAATATTCGGCTGTGATTTCACAACCGCCTGCCTGACGACACCCCTCCTTGGGAATGCTATTGTTGTCTATCAGCTGCTTAAGCTGTGTGTCCCTTAGTCGTCGAATACGTAATATGACGTACGGGAGGATATGGAAAGCTTTGAGTATGTTTGATTGTATCTTCACGTCATAATAAAACCTTACCAAACCAAATAAACCTAATACTCATTAGGTTGAGGTGATTTTTGATTAATCTGGAAATGGTTACATGAACCGCTATTTTTCTATAAATATTTTGTTTCTTTTTATAGTAACCGAATAGAGTCACCATTACATTTCAACAAAATGTTTATAATAATTTCAAAGTATACTTTCATTTTATACCCTCTTAAGTGGGCCCCGTTTGATTTCGCTAGAGACTTTTGTACTTTTTATTTTGCAAAACATTAAATACTACAAAGTTAAGAAACATTCCACTGCTGGGCTAACTCCATGGGCAACTCCATAATTTTTAATTTTTAACATAAGCAATTTTATTGCCATCGGAACTAAAGCAACGTGAAAAATGTCCTTGCTATTAACTATCAAAGAATACGTCGGGAGTCAATTCTGGGCGCACCATCTGGTTAATGGTTATCTATTAACCAGGTCGCAAACACACTATAGTGAATGTAAACTGTCAACCAGTGTGCCGGTTTCTGATGTTTTCCTTTATCGGAAGCATTGGTTGGTCATGAAAATTATAAATTCATAAATCAGATTGGTATATATACTCATATAGTCACGAGTAGAATTCGAACTTGAGACCTATCGATCGCAGGTCTTAACCACTAGACCACCACGGTGTGAATGAGCACTATTTTCTCGCAATTTCCCATAGAATAGAAGCTTCTAGAAACATCCTAAACAGCCAGTATGGTTCCCGTCAGAAAGACATAAAAACCGTCCATTATGTTAATCCAGGTTACACCCTTACCTTGTACCACATTTCAGCTAATTTTGTTCTGCATTTAAAGCGCGATTCAGTTCCTACTGAATGTGTAAATTTTCTCATATAAATACGGTGAAATATTTCTAAAATTATGTATCAAATATTGTAAAAAAAATTGTCGAAATAAATTATGAAAAAATAATTATTCATTTATAACTCTTTCTCTCTCTCTCTCTTTCTCTCTCATCTGAGCATTTTTCCGATTTCTTTTCCAGCCATTGAATTTGAAGCCCAGAGTAGGCTGATAAACAAATAATTTTACAAAATTTAATTTTTATCGTTTCATTTGTTTTTTGTTTGCGCAGAAAACCATTCAGGAGATCGGTCGATGGGAGTCGATCCCGTTTGAACCATCTGGTGCTATTGATTTATGGGTCATTCTTAGCGTAATAATGCATAGTCATAGTCACGCATGAAAACTGAAGCGACATGGAAAAACTTTGAGACAAACGTAGTTAAAATAATAAGAATGACGCAAGATATGATTTACAGACAGATATACAGACTTAGTGACAGTTTAGACATTTCTCTCGCTCATACCTTTGGTTTTGTCTCTAACTCTTTCTTTTTTTGGCGTAGGTACTATCGCAAAAAATCTAATGAACTGTAAGTACGTGAGGAAATCTTGCCGTCGCGTCAGAACAGTTGAGCCCTGCGTCAACAAATAATGAGTGAGGAGGGTCGCCTGTCAACTGGCGACGTCGCCGGATGAGTTAATATAGACTGCCTATTTTAACAGTACGAAATACACTGTAACTACTTTAGTTGTCTTGTTCAAAATTGTATGTTATTGTGTGCAATAAAGTGCTTTTAGTTACAAGGATGATACGCGTGCCAGTGGTCTGACAACTAGGGATGCCGACGACCGTGCGTAATGAAGATGAAAAAGTATGAAAGCGGACCCTGGGCTCAGATGCTCAAAGCCTGCAGAAGAAACTCGGAAAACGTTCAGATGAGATGGAGAATATATTACAAGATGCAATACAAAATACTTTATCAACTACAAGACGTACTTTATCGACTACAAGACATAGGTATCCTAATTGCGGCGTGGAGATTTGTCTTTCTCATTGCTCTGTTGCGCTACGTTGAACCTGAGCGTTGCCGCTCAGTCATTTCTGAATTTCCGTCTTCCGTTCACGTCAATCCGTTGCACTTTTTTTCTTTCCTTTTGAGTGTGTTCATTGCTAACATTGGTGTCAGATTTTATTCAAGACGACTAAAACGGTTTTTACGGTTTTTACGAACTTTCACGGTTACCTAACACGTTTAGAGACAAGCAATCGCATTAACACTAGTGACGTTAAACTGTCAACTAGGTTTCCTCACGACATTTTCCTTCACCAAAAGCAAATGCTGGTCTTTGAAAACTACTAAACATGAGTCAGATTGGTACAGAAAGTAGGATTCGAACCTGAGACCTTTCAATCACATACACGGATTGTCTTCACCACTGGACCATCGCTTCATTTACGTTTACTTTTCTCATTCACTTATCTTCGTACAATAAAGTGATTACAGACAAAAATGTAATAAATATACGATCAAAATGTTGACACGGCTAATTGGCCGACCCACAAAGCTAGCCAGCAATGTATACTTAAGTCTTCCTTCAATATTATCTCTGGAACTAGTTCCTCGGTGCATAGGGGTTGGCAATTAATTCATCAGCCCCACCCTGTAATTAGGGGCGCATTTGTCTTCATTAGGGGTTGGTACTTGCAATTTCATTAGTTGAGACACGTCGAACATAGTTTGGCTTGGATTGGGGACACGATATAATTTTGGGCCAAGGTTTCTTGTTAATAAAATAAATAAATTATTAATTGGGGTAAAAAAACACATACTTAAAGGTATTTAAATAACGAAACACAATAATTAAATGTCGCTTTTATTGATCAGCTTTATTAATTACGTAATTTACGATTATTTCGTTCTCATTAAAGTATATTAAGAATGCGCTTTTTTTACTCGAAAAATCGTGACGTGATAGCACATTATTGTCATACAACATTGGACTGTTTGGTCCCTTATGATTTCACAAGTAACATACATTGATTCATAACATAGTATTGTTGGAAACGAGTATATTTAAGCTATGTTTATTATATGAAAGACTAGCTTTTGCCCGCAGCTTCGCCTGCGTATTTTTGCCACGCGAACAATTATCTTTCCAGGATGAAAGGTAGCCTATGTTCTTCTCCATATTTAATACTACATGTATACAAAATTTCAAGAAGATTTCTCCAGTAGATAGAGCGTGAAGAGGTAACAAACAAACTTACTTTCGGTTCTACAATTGTAATATTAGTTATGATGTAACATACAACAGAAACATATAACATAATCATTTGTTGCGATGATGAGAAATAATAACGTAAATATACTTTTTTTTTTACATGTGATCACATGAAATTTTGATTACATGAAATCTCAGAATCAAATCAATTAGAAAAAAAATATCTAGTGCTGCAGACGTAGCATAACTCGCGCAATAGATGAGAGTCGCGGCGCTTAAACTTTTTAAACTCACGATCATTTCGATCTAACATGCGAACATGGGTTTTATCCGGGTCTCAAAAATCGCAGATAAAGTTAAGCCACTAAACTATCAAAAGACGATAATTTCTCTTCAAAACTCGACAGCCACCTGGTAACCATGCTCGCACTTGACAAAATCGCGCTCTTAAGATAAGGAAAGACAGGTCGATTGCAAAATTTAAACCAATGTATAAAACCCATGCTGCCAACGTTAGATAATTTCGGCGCTGCGATTATTTTTCGGTTTTCCAAAACAATCAAGCGATCACTCGTGTTATAAGTATTTTCATAAATCCATGAACACAAATCAAGAGATACTCGTGTATATTTAGCCTACATGCGTACCTGTAATGGTTTAAGAAAAACACGATTTTGCAAAACGTTACTCCAGCAAAAAAAAATAGTATCTCGATAACCTGAACACGCACAAATTATATTTTCGCGACACATACTTCTACACACATAAGCTACTAACCATGAACAATATTTCTCTCTCCGATTATTAGTTTAAAATTTTCTTGCTAAAAGAACTATATACTCCAGCAGAAATCGTTTTTCCCATTTAAAAAAGAAACGACAACAGGCACAAATTTTTATTCCCGGGCACATACATAGCTGATTAGGCACTAATTATACGTTATTATACGTTCCACTCACATTTCTGTAGTATCCCCTTCTGGCTGCAATAACGCACACGGAACTGCGATAAAATCATAGGATAAAATAGTTGCTGGCTTGATGTCGCCAAGACCATCAGAAGTGAAGGAGAGTAGCGAACCACAAGCTTCGACGCTCAATATCTGAGAATCAACCGGAAAAACGCTCAGACAATAGAATATTCTAGAATGTTTCATCTAAAAGTCTGCTTTAATGCGCAAGCAACCTACAAGCAGCCTATATTTTCATTTTTTTAAGAGCAAAGGAACAAAGACTGTGAAACGAGGCGTACCTTATTTGAATAACTCGTGGTATGAGCGGGCGGATAAAGCTGGCCACTCATTGACAGATTACACTGATCTGCCGTTGATTGAACTACGCTGACGTCAGACACATGACAAGCCGTCTGCCTGACGTCAACCCTCTTTGGATATTGGGTAATGTTATTATTGCTTGTGAAGCTGTGACGGCTTATTGTCTCTTAGTCATACGACATCCACGGAAGAATATGGTTTGATCGGATTATACGTCTTCTAAAAAAGTAAGTTCCCGAAGGAAATTCGCTCGGGTGAAGCTTAGTTGTGAAGTAATGTACCTTATAAAAAAATTGCGTATGATCTCGCCCTGTATTAGGACCACCCTTAAATTTTTACGCGAAGCCTTGGCGTTGAGGGAGTCACAGCCCCGAATCTAACTCGGAACACGCGAAGATTGTGTGTAATTCCGGCTCCACACAGGTCAACGACTAGGCGAATTCAGCAAACATTGCTAGTTTTTCATTACGCTAAACAAAAGCACTCATACAATCTACGCAATGTTCACACATTCGCGTCGGCATCTGTCCGAGTTCGGCGATATGTAGCCGACAAATAAGAATAATAATTAAGGAATATCCCGCTTTAAAAACGCCGCGCCGCTTATCATGAATTTCGTTTCGCACTGACCGGTTTGCGGCGCCTTAAATTGAAGTTGAAATTACACTAACATAGAATTCCGGTGTAATATAGGTTGATGGAATTGCAAGTCGCGGATCTTGGTTGTTTTTTTTTATTCGCACTTAAATTTTCGGGGGAGAGACAGACCGAGAATGAGGCGGCGCGACGACATCTATCGCTTCTTGCCAGAATGGCAGGAAACCGCACTGAATTTGGGACATGGAAGCAGAAAGGGGAGGCCTTTGTCCAGCTGTGGTACACAAAAGAGGCTTGTTAAAAAAAATAACTTCATTTTATAATCAGTTTCCGTTTTTCACTAGATTGCGCTGACGAAACGTGTATTGTATATGTAGTGTTGTTGCAAAAATATCTTGCATTTTAGGTACAGTCAGTCAAGATAGTGAAGAAAATAATTGAGAGCACTGTCTCCTGTGGGCGAAGTGCGGGTTTGCATTTCACTATCGAATCGACTCGAAGTGAGACGCAGCGAACCAATCACACTACCCGCCGCACTAACTCCTTATTGTCCGGCTATGCTGGATGTTTATTCAACCAATCTTAACTATTCTATTTGGTATTGCAATGGCAAAACAATGCAGTCTGTTAAAATCCGTTTTATTCTCTATATTAACTTTTAACAGTCTGCATATCGACCCAGTTCAAATTCATCAACTGTACAGCAGAGAGTTTACCATAATCTCTTAACGCGATCCACTTTACGACCTAAACTGAACTGCATCGCGCAATTCGTACCATCGACTTATTTTTTTGTATGAATGCGATTCATTTTAGGCTCCCAAATTGAACTGAGTTGCATTAGAATCGTAAAAATTAAGTCGATGGTACGAATTGCGCGATGCAGTTCAGTTTAGGTAGTAAAGTGGATCGCGTTAAGAAATGATAGTAAGCCCCCAGACAGTATAAAAAAACTGATTTTGACAACTGACCCAGAGCTGACGTGCAATATTTTTAAAATTTCTTCTCAAGACATTTTGGGAATAAACTGAAAAAAATACGGCGCGTAAAACCTATTTCTGGAACAGATGTACGAAATCGTTAACTAATAACAACATAGCGATGATGGAACTTACACCTAAGTTGCGACATCTGGTGAGGTTATTCAGAAAACCCTCAATAAAATTTGCATACGCGGAAGCTTGCTAAATTGTGTTAGTACTTCGCTTAAATTTTGTAATCTACATTGACAAATTAAAATAATATTTTTAAATTTAATTGTACACATAACAAAATCTACTTCAATTGAAATTACGTCAATTATAATTACATTACCTGTGTGATTTGTTCATAATTATACATTTATTTCTATTACCCAACTAGACGTGGCTCCCATAGCCTAATGACTTAATTTAAGTAACGATCCGTCTCAATTTATTTCCGGGTAAATAACTTGTAAACAGTCGAATCACCCAACTTTAACTTAACTTTGTAAGAGAGAAAAAGAACATACGGTACGAGTGAAACGAAATAAATGCTCGTAAAAAGTTATACTAAGTTAATATAAATCGCTTGATTGATTTAAAAAATAATAATAGCTTTAAAATCATCATCTTTATCGAGTGTCTTATTGCTAACCCTGGTGCCAGATTTTATTGAAGTCGCCTAAAGGTATCTGACATGACTTTACTTACCTCCATCTAGTGGCAGGCAATCGCATACACACTAGGGAACTATACTAGGGAAAATTACTATACTTATATATGAGTCAGATTGGTATGTAACTCAAATGGCACGAGTAGGATACGAACCTGAGCCCTTTCGATCCACAGGCGGTCGGCGGTGGTGGTGTAATGACAGTCTTAACCATTACACCACCACCGCTTCGCTATAAATAGGTACAGCTCAATGAGGCCACTAATAACAAATTTTCGCCCACAGTAAGTGTGGCTATTTGCGTGTAAACTTTAGTTATCTTGAGCCTAATTTATTGTAGTTTAAAAAGACCTCTATTGTAATAGACAACAAATAAGCTGAAATTCCATGAGATACTAGGGAACTGAAACGTTTATTTGTTTGTCGTACGTCAACGTCAAAATTGAGAATTAGATTGAGGTAATTTTTGGTGAGCTGGAGAGTGACATTATCTACTGTTTGCCACGGCCGGACCAACTGTTATGTTGTTATATACCTATATATAATGTATATGAATTGTACGACGAATTATAAATATCATTTTAAATGTAATAAATTTGGTCTTGGATGTTTATCTATATATGTATTTATTATAAAATATAATATCGTTGAGTTAGTATCCCATAACACAAGTCTCGAACTTTGGGGCTAGTTCAATCTGTGTGATTTGTCCGTATATATTTATAATTCGTCGTACAATTCATATACATTATATATAGTTATATAACATCATACCCGTTGGTCCGGCCGTGGCAAACAGTAGATAATGTCACTATATATATATATATATATATATATAATATAAATGTCGCATACTTTGATATTCTTATTATGTGTTGCATCTATTTACTAAATGGTCAATGGTATGTTTCATTTCGAGTCCAACATTAACATAATAATTTGCACTCGCTGGATAAATTGTGGTTTGAGACCCGCTCGTTCGTTCCAGTTTTTGCTGCTATTTAGTGGAAAATGCGCCACCGTCTACGTTTCTGGGAGAAATATTGCATTGTTTTTCTTGTTAATCCTTGGGATTCGTTGATTAACCGCAATAAAATGAGCAAATAAAGATAAAATACATTATTATACAAGCGCTCGCTTTTTTGCACCATGCGAAGCGGAGCGCGAACATAAAGCAGAATAATACAAGAATAGTTCACCACAGTTCAGTACCATGCCTATTCGATTTTATGTGACAAGTCGACAGAAATTTGATGAGAAAAGCATCACAAAAACAAAATCTGAATCCGTTTTTCCTATGACTTGGACAAGTTTTAAAGTGATAATTTATAAACAACGTGCAAGACGCGCCAGCACCCATAGTGCATGAAGGAGATGACATAGACAGAGTGCATTAACATCACAGCAGGTTAGGCAGACTGAGCAATAATAAAATCTAGCAAAAACATGGCTAACGTGTAGATCTAAATCTTGTTAGCATGCGCCTTGACACTCCATTACCTCTGCGAATTTATGAACTTGACGCAAGTCACTAGCTTTTTGAAGACTTTCTCTCCAATATTACATTCCCATTCTGTTGCAAAGTGAAAGAACAAGCTACGCTATATACTAACTAAAAGGCGCTAATATAATGATAGATTAATTATAAGAGCGCCGTTCGTGTTTCTAATTTCTATAAAAAATATTTCCCAAGTAAACTGTCTTTTATTACTAGCTTTTGGCCGCGGCTTCGCCCTTTGCAATTCAATTAACTGCCCATAATTAATACAAGTCACACAAAGTTATATTGCTTCATAGAATAACATATATTTTTAATTAATTTAACTTCTGAATAAATGACCGTATTATAGGAGCGTGCTACTATTTGGCTAATTGAGAGATTTTCTTTTTATCTATCTCTATAATATAGCCTATAGCAATCTGGGATAGTACATTACTTTCTAATGGTGAAAGAATTTTTGAAATCGGTTCCGTAGTTTCGGAGATTACCCGCCTTAAACATACAAACTCTGAAAGTCATAAACTCACAAACGCTTAGCTCTTTATAATAATATTAAGATATAGAACATAAATTCTCTCAAGAAGCGTATAACTTGGACCAAACCGAAGCTTTCCAGCATAATAGAATCGCGCACGTACCGTAATTCATGGACGCATGGCTGTCGTGCTGTAATAAAACAATAATACGATTCAAATTGTAAAACTATCTTCAGGATATTGTGGGCGACCCTTAGAGTAACTACCAGATTGGTTGCCAGACATGTTCACTCTTAGAAAGAGAATCTCGGAGACAGAACAATGTCTAACAACTGGTTAACTGAAAGAGTTTTCTTCATGGGATATTTCCGTCATTGTATATTTATTGTTATGTATGTACTTTTAAACTGTGTTCTATGTACAATAAATATATAACAAACAATCAATATGTGTATTAGTTTAATAAATAAATAGTGATGAAAATAATAATTATTAGTGATTTATCAACTACTTGCTGCTTCTACGGGCTTCGCTCCCATGGGAATTTCGGGTCAAAAAGTATACAATGTATTATTCCATGTTATATTCTACTCATGTACCAAGTTCCATAACAATCCGTCCAGTAGATTTTGTGTGAAAGACTAACAAACATACACACACATTCTCACAAACTTTCGCATTTAAAATATTAGTAGGATATAATCCCGTTTAACTAACAAACAGACACCTATTGAATATATATCCATGTCTGACAAAAATAAAGATTTTTAATTTTGACAGACAGATACTTTTGCATGTATAATATTACTAATAAAAATAAAATAAAAATAAAATAAAAATCATTTATTTTCAGACCATAGATCCATAGTTTGTTAGTAACAATAAGACTTATAGACTATGTTAGTAGGTATAATAAACACAAGAGGTTTATCCTGGACAGACAGGCTCACTGATACCTTGTCACGTGCAGCTTAATGAACCTGCCAACCAGGGCTGAATCGAGACGATCACCCACCATCCTCAGGACTCGGTTCGAGCTCCATCGCACCCTGTTTACCAGCGAAGCAACCTTTTTTCGCATTAATGCGTAAAAGTCATCCACGCTGGCATCGGCAAACATACCCGATGCACTACAGTAGCGTGGGAGCCGGAACAGAGCCCTGAAAATGTTGTTGTACTGGACACGTAGGGCATTGTAGGATTTCTGTGTAAAGTTGGCCCACAGGCTACTCGTGTAGAAAGTCTGACAATATGCTTTAAAAAGCGTGATTTTGACTTCGGCTGTACATCGAGCAAACCTTTGTGCCAACATATTACCACGTACCGACAACGCCCTACGCTCCCTCTCAATATCCAAATCATCACACATATTTTCAGTGAGTACATGAGTAAATATTTAAACTGAGTGACACGGTTCAAAGTGACTGCGTTCAGTGTAAGTGGTGGTATTGTGGATGGCCCTTTATTGTTAGATTTAAATAACATGAACTCACTTTTTTTTGCATTATACTTTAAACCGTGCGCCAGAGCATAAGACTCACAGACCCTTAAAAGCTTTCTAAGCCCACCGATTGAAGGGCTCAGCAACACCATGTCATCTGCATAACTGAGATTATTTACACACACATCATCTACAAAGCATCCAACATGTGTGTTGCTGAGCTCCCCAATCAGGTCATTAACATAAATATTAAAAAGACGAGGGGATGTCAAACCACCCTGTCTTACTCCACATTTCATGTAATACTCATCAGAGTATGAATTTCCCCACCTCACAACATTCGCCTGATTGCTGTACCAATATGAAAATATTTTGATAACCTCGGGACACACACCAGCGTCTTCTAGCTTTGTCCATAGCCTGTTATAAGAAACCATATCAAACGCCCTGGAAAAATCTAGAAAACATGCATACACAGGGGTTTTTCTTTTAACATAATAGTTGACTGTATGTTTTAAAGCTAATATGGCACTCTCTGTAGAGAGCCCGGCACGAAAGCCGAATTGTGAGTCCTGCAATTTTGAAGCCACTATATCAAGCTGCTTATCCATTAATCCATCCAAAACCTTTGCCATGACTGTGGCTAAAGAGATTGGTCTATAATTTAATTTGTCCGACAAGTCCCCAGTGGGGTTCTTCACAATTGGTACAACAATCGTTTTCATAAGATCCTTAGGCAAATAAGAATGTCGTAAACACAGAGTAAACAGCATAGCCAATACTCTCCATAAATGAGGTCCAGCATGCTGCAAGTGCTCGATGCTAAGCCCATCATGGCCAGGTGACTTACCGCGTTTCATATTCTTTACAACTGTAAATACATCCTTAGCAGAGAATCCAATAGGCTGTTGGCCATAGACGTACTCAACCTCTCGCACCGACAACACACTAGATTGCACAATAAAGTTGTCTCTAAAAATATTGGCTATTTTCCCCTGATCACTAACCCCATCTACACTGACAGGAAGTTTCATTTTACTATTCAACTTCTTAGTCCCACTCCAAAACTTATTAAATTTTTTGCCGAATGTTGTGAGGCAAGAATGTCCATTTTAATTTGTTCCTGATTATTAATACAATATTTTAACCTAGATTTAAATAACTTCCTACTCGTACACATTCTTTCAAAGATTGGTCCACTGTTGGGCCTACCACAGAGAACATAGTGCTGAAAATCAGCTCTAGCCAGTTGGTGTGCTTCTTTAACGTGCTTATTCCAGCCATGCACTGTTTTATATTTTGCTGGCTGCGCTGGCCTTTTACAACTTGCTATTGAAGCTTGACTAAGAGCATGAACAGTGTCATGATAAAGTTTTTCAATTACTTTTCCATGCTCCATGTTATTGCACATCCTATCCGCGCAGCCCCTAAGTTCACTGGGAAAATCTATACACCTCAAACTGTAATTACATAGCTGGTAATACTCATCAATTTCATCTGCCTCTCTAGTACCCCAGATATTATTTTTATTTATAGAATTCTTACTCAATTCCAACTTAGACTTAATTAAACCCAGATTACATATAATTTCCAAAGGAAAATGGTCAGACCAATACACATCATAGTGGACCTTTGCGCTAAGCACTAATTGCCATGCTGACTCAGTGACTAAGCAATGATCTAACCAGGTTTTACACCCATTAGCATCACTTAAGAATGTATAGGTATCCGAAGATATGCCTAGCTTTAAAATATCAGCACAAACCCACTTATTGTCTGAACAAAAATCTAACAGTTCGCTACCAAATAATGCTGTTGAGTGGGCATTCAGATCACCCAAGATAAATACCTGTTCCACACTATTGTCCTGTATAATAGCACTAACCTCACCTAGAACGTGGGCGAATTCGGGGAGGTTAGCCTGACAGTCCGTCGGCATATATACACTGAAGAACATAACCTCACGATTTTCACCTATTATTGCTCTTATCGCAACGATGCGATCACTCGCGCACTTAACGACCGAGACACTACGAAAAACACTTTTTCGCCACATTAGTGCAACGCCGCCGAAGGGCCTGCCTCGATGAACGCCACCCGTTGGGTCCATGGATGATTTCGCTGTGAATCCAAAGTCTTCATTTATGTCTCCAAGCAAAGCTAAATCGTGCGAGTACAGCCAAGTTTCTTGTAGGGCCAGCACATCTGTTTGTTTACATAAGTTTCTCACACATTCAATGCCTCTCTTGACGTTTTTACAATTAAATGTCATTATATTACTATGGAAGTAAAGATATGGAATTCTGACTGAGAACAATATATAAAAATGAACCATCTTTGAGTCCAAAGTGTCACGTACGTACAGAGCATACTTCCAAAAGCATTTCCACCTCACGTACTCTGTGGTGGTTAATAAGCTACTTACCATAGTTTTCCCTAATAAATACAACAAGGAGTTCTTAAGAAAAACTGGAAAAGATTCGCTCAGGGTCGGCAATGCACGTGTGACAACCCTATTTACAGGCGTCCAAAGCCTGCAGTGACAATCTACCAGATGGACTACACGCCGCTTTTCATTGTCTCTGATTGGTGGTTTTTAAAAAAAACTTACAAGAAATTTCAAGTGATTAGCTCTTATACAGATAAATAAACTTATACTCCCTCCAAGGGATGCCCGAATATTTTGGCTTCCCGCCCAATACCAAGGCTCAGACAAATGTTTTATTGTGCCAATAAATAATATTATTCAGCTGAATGGTATAGTTACCGCCATTTATAGTTCCAACTATAAATTTCAAAGCGAAACAACAAGGAAATTTTAGCTGGATTAGATATCGCAATTGCATGCTCTCCATTTAAACACATGGCCGGTAAAAAGTGTGTGATTATTGTTTTTTTAAAAATTAAGATTTTTCTTTTCATATAAATTGTCTTTGCCTTTGAACTGCCGAGTAATTTGTTATATTCATTTATTCACCAGAATCTGTACATGCATTTTTATAATCACAAATCATATATTAAATACTAGTAGTAAGTGTAATATAGTTTTCTTTGCTTTAAATTCGAAGGTCCGACCGAAGCTTTGAGAAACTGTGGAATCGTGATTTTTTGGCCGAAACCGTTATCAAAGGATGTTTTTTAGTATGTTTTATTTTGGAAGTCGCCAAGAGACTTAGTTTTAAGTAATTTTCGACGTATTGTATAACATGCATAGAAAATTAATTTTGAATTGATAAAAATCACGTTCACGTAATAAATACAAAGCTGTACAAAAAAATTATAGAGTTAAAAAAATTATAAAAAATAATTAACGACATTCCCTTAACAATTAATCATAATTAAATTATCTGCGTCATCCCAAACGTAGCTATAAATTATAATGCAAAGATATAAATCCATTTTGAAATTATTCTTTTCAACCTTTCACGGGATTTAAAAGGGTCAGAAAAGTGAACCGGGTATATATTACGACTGTAACAGAATGAAAACACAATGAGATATATTTTAGGGTTCTTTACCCAAACGGGTAAAACGGGACCCTATATTAAGACTGCGCTATACGTCCGTCTGTCTATCTGTCACCCAAAGACAAATATTATTTTTCTGCTAAACTGTATCTAAATTTTAATGTTGCATTTACAAATGTTAGTAGGCTTGTATCTCATGAACCATGACAGACAGACCGGGTCATTATTATGAATGATATGGATACACTACGCCGGACCATTGCAAATCGGCGGGTTTTAACTACTGCAAAATTAAATATAACCGACACTATATCACAGGCCTGGCGCTCTAACCACTGCACCATTGAGCTCCTATACAACATAAACACATATATTTATTCAATTCAATGTATGCGAAGAAACTCATTAAAACAAGACAGTGGAAAAATCTCGCTCCGGCGAGGGGGAAAACCCGCAAACTGTAAATGAGATTTCGTGGTTAGAATCCTGAATATGGCGGCGACATTTGCATGAAATCTGGTTATATTTTGCTTTATTGTAAATTATTTCAGTAGATAGATGGACAGATAGATGAACTCACCTTTCATTCGCCGGAAGAAAGTGGTGGTCTATGAAAACTACTATATATGAGTCAGATTGTTATACAAACTCATGTGGCACGAGTAGGATTCGAATGTTTCGATCATAGAAGGCACCACCGCTCCAGTAATATTTCCTTTTTTGTAGCCATTTATGAAAAACAGTAATTAAAATGGTCCAAAGGGTAGATTCGATCTAAAGGCAAAAGCTTAGTGATAAAAATCGTTAGGGTTGTCAACAAGAATGTTTGAGCTGAGCGCCCTAATGGAGCTCTTTTGTTCACCGAATAAAAATAAGATAAAATCGGCCATGATTGAAATGTTTTTAGATTGTGGAATTCCGTACCAGCCAACAGAATCGTGAAATAATAACATTGTTAAATTACGTTCTGTAGAGAAAGGTTTTTTTAATAATTTGCAAAATAAATACTTTTATTTGACTGTGTGTTTGCTTTCGCAAAATAAATTTTATCAGTTTCGTGAGTAAGAGGGGGGAAATGGTATTCATTTTTTATTTCTTTTATAAGTACAAATGGGAAATCAAAACGATACTTTTCTGAAAAAAAAAACAATACTTTTATTTTAAAAAATAGATTTTTTAGATTCTTTAGTTTTATTATTTTATCCAGACGTACGAACGACGAACCCTATAAAAATGATAGATGTCCTGTCTCATTAATCGATCGAAAAATTCAACGCGGCGGCGTCTACAGAATATTTATATTGGAAAAATATTTTTTACAAAATAATAAAAACAAAATACGTAAAATATTATATTTATCGTCAATGGGACAAAATGGGGGGCTCACTTTTTTTATTAAATAAATTTGCCCTTGGTTCCCACCGATAAGTATTCAAGTACTGAGAAAAATAATAAAACTAAACTAAATTACCTTACATTACATATATGTCCCTATATTTAATCTAGCTCAGTGGTATAAACTGTGAGTATGATAATAAGTAAATGCCACCATTGATACTCAATAATTAAATTTAATTTTAAATCTTAACTTGTAATTTAATTTCTGAAATCCGGCATAGAAATAATAAAGAAAGAAGGTACGACCTGTTCCATGAATAAAGCTTGTTGGATAATTGTGTAAGAAGGCTTATGTCCTGAAGTAATTCTTAAAACTGGCAGTCAGTGCGGCGGCCAACAATTCACCTCCAGTGAACCAACAAAAGTACAAGCACATTGTACTTAATACAATAATTAACAGGAATAAATCCATGGAAATCCACAATACTAAAATCTTCAAAATAATCAAATAAATCCCAATCCGCAAGTGAAATAAAAAAGAATTTCATTGCAACCTATTCACACAATTAAGAAACAAGACACCTGAGCATCTTTAAAAGTTGTAGGGCTTACCACCATGTGCTGGGAACCCGCCACCCTCAATATAAAATTGATGCCACGTTGCCTCTCACTGGGAACATCACTTCTGAAATAAATCAGCCTCAACAGAATACATTCACAAGCGCAACGCAAGCTGAAGGCATCTCATTCTATCAAACTTACCAGATGACACCAAAAACTATTAATTATAGGCAACTGGCACACATGCGGCCCTCCAAGCTATCAACCAATTTCTCCTGCTCATCATGTCCAACCTCCGATGAACAGAAAATGCACTCGAAACTTCGATCCTGTGTGCCCTGATGTTACAATAGCAAACTCCCGACATAAACTACGACTAAAGGACCTTTATTTATCTCTATATAGAAACCATATGTTGTAACAAATGTAAATCACTATAAATTAATTTAGTTTCAAGAAAAATGCTTCTTTCAGTCCTTCAGCATGAATCAAAATCAAATCATTTATTCAGAAATTAGGCCTTCACAGGCACTTTTTCACGACATATTCTAAATTAAACGATGTTTACCAAAGCTACAAACTACTAGCATTTCGGAACGACCACTGCTGAGAAGAAATGCGGAAAGAAACTCATTCAAACAGTGTTGGTCCCTATTATGCCAGAAGGGCTTACCATTTTTTAAATATAAATTTATGTATAATTTTTTATCAGTAATATAACAATGTAAGTACACAATAAAGTACATAGTCAAAAGGTATACTGAAACATATTATGATTGTGATCAAGTGCTGATGAAAGGAAAATATATATACCTATATATATATATATATATATATATATATATGTATAATTAACCAAACAAAAAGAAACTTTTAATAAAAGATCGAGCTGACCAGTTCCCCCGGCAGCACCCGTTCACGAGTTGACTTTATCATACGTAAATAATTATCCTTGTTACGTAAATAATTGTCCGTTCACGAGTTTACTTTATCATACGTAAATAATTATCCTTGTTGATATTTATTTAATTAATTTCCCTAAACAGATGCAAATTTTGTACTATATCAACACCGCCCTTGACACCTGTCAAGTGATAGTGACGTTGACATAAAACCGTGTAAAGCCAATATCAATGACTAAATGGCCAATATCGATCCACTGTCGAGATCGAAATTCACACCGTTACAATTAAATATAGACTAACATTCCAAACCAATCCATCGAACTTTCAGAACAAAAACACTGACAGATGTTTTTATAACAATCGAATTTGTTGTAATAGAACTAATATTTAGCTAAAGTTTGCGTAAGTTCCTCTACCGTTCCGTGTTTATCTTGGCTACCGATCGCTGCTATATCTAATAGAGTATGTTGCATAAGTAATTCCAAACTAATAGTAAACTAGCTGCACCCTGAGGCTTCGCTCCTGTGGGAATTTCGAGATAAAAGTACACTATGTGTTATTCCAAGTTATATTCTACCCGTGTACCAAATTTCACAATAATCCGTCCAGTCGATTTTGCATGAAAGAGTAACAAATATACACATCCTCACAAACTTTTGCATTTATAATATTAATATAATGTGATATTAAAGTGGGTTTGTCTAATGGAGTAGCAGTCCTAGACGAAAGATAGAACCTTCTGACAGAGCTACGGGCAACCGTACCCTAAAACGTGATTATCCTAAGACCTAGTGAAAGTAGTAAAAATTGAAATAAAATCCAAAAATAAAACTTATTACATTATGTAGCAAGATTGTTCCAATGTTAACTTTGTACAATGCAGAATACTCAACGATATAACTTAACGTTTTTACGTCAGCTTGTTAGTATTGAGGTTTTCTTCGGGGTATTGTAAAAGGAATTGTACAAACATTGTTTGTTTTCTATGAGAATATAAAATACATTGTTTACGATGCAAGGAACTAACCTTGGATATTATTTTAAAGAAAACTCATGGAAACAATGGATATTTTTAAGAGTATTTTTAATGTGCTTTAAGTTTGACATATATAATACATAAGTAAGCATATGTTTGTTCAGGAAAAACTCTTTTTACGCGTGACCAATCATGTCCGTGCTGTAAACGGTTGAAGTGTTCCCACGTTAGCCGATCTGGGGGGCACCATTAGATCATGCTTACCATAATAATGTATTGTCATGAAAACTAAAGCAATGTGTAAAATTTTATCTCGGAGAAGGGGAAGACTGAAATTTAACGTACAAGATTTATAACAGACAGACACCCGCAAATGTCGAAAAAAATCTTGCTGAAAGTACAAAGATACTTTCTTTATTGGGTGTTGTTCAGAGCGTTTCGATCGCAGCGGTCGCGGTGTCATTCCAATCTTTCAAATTTTAACAAAAACTAGAATCTGATTTGCTATCTAACTTTAAAATAATCTATACAGTAGTGATGTCAATTTTATGAATGATTGTTTTTGGAAATGGTTTCTTCCCCAAGAAAATTGTCAGTTCGGAATAAGCGCGGCTGCAGAGGTCGAAACGCTCTGCGAATCACCTCTTACGGATCGAGCAACAACATTCTAAATAGATAATGATTCGAAGCATACGTCCAGACAAGAAATAAAGTCAACTTTATAGACGCACCCGTGTACATATTTAAACAGAGAGTTTCAATCAGTTCTTGTGATCGCGCTAAATTTTCCGACATGTAAAGACCCTTACACACACCAACTTCGGAAAATCAACACACGTGGGAGCGTATCACCGACTTGTTTGTTTGTTTTGGACAACCTATCGGGAGTGTAGGGTTGTCACTCGGGTACTGGAGCTAGGGTTGTGTAAATGTTGACAATTATTTATGTGTGCCATCTTTCCCTTTTTTGTGTGTGTATGTGAAATAATGTGAATGTTTTATGTGTTATGATCAAAGTGAGAAAACAATATTCTTTATATTAAAATGATATCTAGTAATAGTAACACTTTTATAGTTTACGAGCCACGGCTAAGCGCCCCGGGGCTTCGCTTCCGTGGGGATTTCAGAATAAAATGTATCCTATATATTATTCCAGGTTATATTGTATCCGTATACCAAATTTTATAACAATCCGTCCGTATAAATTTCGCGAGAAAGGGTAACAAACACACATATATCCTCTAAACTTTGGCATTTGTAAGATTAGTAAGATATTTTTATGATTAAATTTTAATTTAGTTTAGCGCTATTGGTGTGGACGTTGTGACGTAATGCTCTTATATTTACTACTTGCAAAGAAGCTATCATCTTATTTTCGCGCAAAATAATCTTTATTAGCTTGAAAACAATATTCTTTAGCTTTTTGTATTGTCGCTCTTATTATGAATGATCATATCATTTGATAGCATTGATTTATAATATTATTTAAAGCCGAAAACCTTTAACCGTTAAACCCGAGTGTTTGTTAAATTTCAGTTTGATACGTTTACATTTGTGAAAAAGACAGATAGACAGACGGAAGTGATGCTATAAGTTTTTACCTTTCGATGTACGGAACTCCAAAAACGATGTATTCGCCGCTTTTTGACAGCCTTTTTTTTTTGTTTCTAAATTCGCGACACTACAATCGATGCTCAAGCGGCATTTTCTGACTTTTTGGGGTACAGTCGGTTAAAAATCAATCTACACTGCATGGAACTTTATGTGGTAGTAACAGAGGTGAATTTATGGTAAGTTGTTTAGTTGCACGATGGATTGTGACTGTATTGTTTGCGAGCGAAGAGCGTTTTGTATAGAAACGCGAAAGTTGGATAACTTTTTTTCGCATTAATCCAAAGTACTTAGGTATTGTAATAACGGTATTTTTTTATATTACGCATGTAAAAGAGTGTCTCTAATTCAAAATTCAAATTCCAATCATTTGTTCAGAAATTAGACCTTCACAGGCACTTTTTCACTTCAATTTTTATATTAAATAGTTATTTCCCACAAGCTACAAACTACTGGCATTTCGGAATGACCACTGCTGCTGAGAAGAAATGCCGAATGAAACTCATTTGAGTCGCTCTATAAGTGACGTGATGCCACCAGCAGGATATTGAAATGCCCGCATGCTAATAGGCTTGCCTTTTTAAAAAATAAATTATTCTAAAGACACTGCAAATAAACGAGCTCCGAATCTAGAAGGAAAAAGGGAAGCGTAAATACTTAGATAAGACGGAAATTTCGGAGTAAAAAGGTTATTTAGTTTAATTTCAGAATGTATTTTAGAAAACTATATTTTTTATAGTTCATGACCATCTATCACAGATCGTTTTATTCATAAGATTAATATAATCCTGTTAATTATTACCTAGATATAGGATTAATAAGAGACATGCATCAACCATACGTACGAATTAGTTTGAAATTAACCATACCAACATACCGCAAGAAGCGAGCGGTTCACTCATGCATTCGTGTACTATTCTGGTGCACGATCCAATATTTGAATTTGGAACTCAATAGAGCTATTAAGGCGCATACCTGAACTTTATCAGCCAATCCCGAGTTTGGAATTGAATTTAAACTGCATATGCTGAAGTTTATCGTTTGTACAGTCGACTGCGTATAATGTTGGCTGGATAGACCATTATGCAGCCGTGATAGCGGTGAATTGGAATTGAATTTGTATAGGTGAAAGTGCTGAAATTATCTTTTTGAACTGCAAAATAAAATAAAATATCAATTTTCATAATAATATGTGCCAATTGGAATATTTAGGATCTGTGCTCCAAATATAAATATCAACATCGGGCATAACATTATGGGCAAAGTAGAGGTCGGTTAATTTTATAAGTGTATGAATTTTCCACGGAATCAGTTATTTTTATGGGATGAAAGATACCGAAAATCTATGTCCTTCTCCGTACATGGATGCAAAATTTCAAGACAATGAGTTGAGTAAATAAACCGTGAAGAGGTAACAAACAAACTAACAAACTTACTTTCGCTTTGAATGGCTGAACCAAATTATCTACAGGTTATTTTTTGGACGCTTTTCTCAATTGGTTGTTGGTAAAAAACGATAAAGTCACGAACTACACTAGAATAATTATGTTTCTTTACATATCAACGGTCTTCAACAATATCTGAATTAGATTCTCCCGGACAAGTGTTGTACCATGTCCACAGCTTTGTCAATGGCCAACATTAAGTCAAAATAATACACAACGATGATCCCCAACTATAAAAATTTAAAGACACTTAATAACAAAGCTTCCCCTTAACCGAGCTACTAACTAATTGAAAACCTACTCACTAAATAGTGTTCAATAATTCCACATGTTATCCGTCTCGAATTTCAATCGGGCGAGCCTCCATTCAATTGGTTTCTTTCGATGTTTGCAGAGATGGTGCTTGATATATTTATGAGACAAACAAACGCTACATACACATAATATAAGATTTTTACTTAGTAGTTGATGTTAAAAAAACCCATCAAGTGTGAGTTTGTTATGCCCACCGAAGGTTTCGTTAAATTCGTTTTTTTTTTTTTTAAAAACATATTTATAGTTTTTGATTTTTCCTTTATTTTCTTCTTGATTTTGTTGATTCTAGATGAACGAACGTTTTGTTCTTTATGAAATCACAAAATATACGACACAAATGGCTATAATTTTTATATTGTTGACCCATACATTTTATTTTCACAGCGAGACCCAAGTGATTGATATTTTCAACTTTACAACAAAAGGTACAGATGTCATGCGGCGGAGTTTATTTCCTTTTCCGTTAGGAGGAAGTCGGAGCTGGCAAAACCGCTTTCCCGCTCATCTGCCTCAGCCCCGCGTATCATCAAAAAACTTTTGTTAGAGTAATGGCAATAAGGCGTCTCTTTGTTTAGCGTCGTGGAAAAACCTTTCCGTCTATATACTTAATATAATTTATTGTGTCGCCGAATACCAATCGGATCGACGATTTGCTGAGATCCGATTCTCAATCTCCGATTCTGCCTATAAGTATAATCGCCTTTATTAGACAGCAGCTAGCACATTCTGTTTTTCTATCTTTCCCAGACCAGAATTAAAGACAACATAGGACAGTAAACTTGTGAGAGCGTCTCTCAGCCATTCTATTCTACACTTAATGCACAGATATGAGAACAATCATCATCATGAGGGCCTATCGGTGATCCAGTCTTGGATATAGGCCTCTTCCCTCCTCTTCCACTCTTGGCGGTCTTGCGCCCGACTCATCCAGTCTCGACCTCCGTGCCGTCGGATATCATCCATCCAAAGCTGCGGTGGTCTGCCGCGTCCTCTGGTGTCTGCTTTTGATCTCCATTCTGGAACTCGTCTCGTCCACCGACTCTCTTGCATTCTCGCAATATCCCCTGCCCATGCCCACTTTTTCTTTGCTATAACAGCCATGATGTTATAAGAACAATATCTGTAGCTAAATGTTATATACGAATAAGATGAAATATGCTCTGTGGTCTCACCCCAAATATAGAGGTTTTATATGTTTTCCTTCACCTATAAGAACCATGAAATATCTATGGTACGGCGCGGGCGTCAGATTCATGGACAGAAATACAACTAGATACCTCATAAATTATTATCAAGTTGTGAATTCAAATCTTCTCGTTGTGACAAAAATGCATGAAAAATATTCCAGTAATTAGTTTTTCAGTTTTACTAATCTCTGTGTGAAGCGGTGGTGGTGTAATGGGTAAGACGCCCGCCTATAGATCAAAAGGTCCTTGGTTCGAATCCTACTCGTGCCACATGAGTTTGTATACCAATCTGACTCATGTATCGTAGTTTTCATAGACCACCACTTGCTTCCGGTGAAGGAAAACATCGTGAGGAAATCTGCACACTATTATTGTTGATTATTAACTTGTGTGTGAAATGGAGAAGGCAATGGTAAACCACTCCAATAATAATGCCAAGAAAGTTGTTGTGTGTGTTTCATTCCACGTAATAACCACGACCCTCAGCCATGAGGAATACGACTACGAAGAGAAGAATTTGTATAATAAGTATAATTTTAACGTTATACCGAATCACTGTAAGAGTTATCACACAGCCACAGATATCAGATATCAGATAGCCACAGCTACCAAATTATATAATAACTACTACTATATAATTTGGTAGCTGTGGCTATGGAGTGCAGTGTTTGTTTACCAGCATGCTTATTTGCCTGATCCTATACTAATATTTTATATGCGAAAGCTTGTGAGGACGTATGTGTGTATGTTTGTTACACTTTCACGTAAAATCTACACGACGGATTGTTAAGAAATTTGGTACATGGGTAGAATTCTTTTGTAATTGAAATTTGGTAAATGGTAGATTCTAATATAACACATAGGGTACTTTTATCCCGAAATTCCCACGGGAGCGAAGCCCTAGAATACTATAAAAAGGGCTTACCATTATTGTTTTTATATTAAGTACTTTAATTCTCTCTCCAAAATGCGATGTCTAGTGTTTTGTGCATCAATGTCCGTTTGTTTATCGAGCTCGTTTCTCAAATGTCTGCTACATTCACGGCGGTACTCAGTAATAACCTCGAGCAAAATGTTTATTGTTCTCTAAAAGGCGAGTGGAAGGTGCAAATAACTGCACTTTCACGTCGCTGTCAATTTAACTAATTAGAAGGATGTAATTAATGAAATATATAGTGTGATTTGACTTCTCAACTTATTTTATGAAGGAGATATATATTTTAGTTTTTCACTTTCACTACACGTACGTACTATCGTAGGTACACAATTCAAAATCAAAATCAAATCAGTTATTCAGAAATTAGGCCTGCCTATATAGGCCTTAACTACTAAACTTTTGCCGTTCGTCTAAAAACCCTGAATGCTCAGCAAACATATCAAAACCGAAATGAACAGTAAAAATGCAGATTTGTATATTAAAACGCGTATTCACACGTTAGGAGCTACAGCGCCTTACAAAATTAGCAGACATTTCTGAGGCGGGCTTAGTCCAGGAGACCGTAGACTATGTCACCTAGTACTATGTCAAAGTTTTATTTTATCTCACAATTCTTATAAGTCATAGCGTTGATTTGTCATAAGGACGTTACAACTAATTGTGTGTAAAATAAAATAAATAAAAAATTTCTGGAGCAAGCTTAGTTTAACTGACTCGTTTCTAGTACCTTTTGCACTAGCTTTTGCCCGCGGCTTCGCCCGCGTAATTTTCCCACGGGAACAGTTATTTTTCCGGGATGTTAGATACCCTATGTCTTGCTCCATACTTCAAACTACATGTATGCAAAATTTCAAGAACCAATTGGTTAAACAGTTAAAGCGTGAAGAGGTAACAAACAAACTTACTTTCGCATTTATAATATTATAGTTGGGATTTTTTTAAGGAATAGATGGAACAGACGTCTGTAAAGACGTCTGTTTAAAAAGTAGACTTTTTAAATGGATATACATGTCACACATACTTTTTACTTATTTTTGAAAATAATAATGACATGAAAAAATTCTGGAATCGAGCGGGAATTGAACCCGCGCCCCTGTCTATCCGGGACAGTGCTCTTACCGCCTGAGCTATCGAGACCATGCCAGTTCGGCTGAATTAATTCATCTCAATATTTACATATCATTCCAGCTCGAGTTCAGATTTTTTTCATCTCATTATTATAATACTACCAAATACTAATACATAAATTTTATAAATTAAATTATACATAAATTTATATTTAAAAAATGGTATGCCCTTCTGGCATAATTGCCATTTATTAAGGGACCAACACTGTTTGAATGAGTTTCTTTCGGCATTTCTTCTCAGCAGTGGTCGTTCCGAAATGCTAGTAGTTTGTAGCTTTGGTAAATAACATTTAATTTAGAATATGACGTGAAAAAGTGCCTGTGAAGGCTTAATTTCTGAATAAATGATTTGATTTGATTTAATATCTCATAATAAACGTACAACGTCTCTTGCACTAGTCGTTCGTGACTATTGCGCCAAATAGCGACTTGTGGAAGTTTCTCCCTTCAACAGTTTCGTGCCAGCTGTGGCGCCGGATATTGCCACATACGGCGGTTAAAAGTATCCCCCGTCTTTTTCTCTCTTCAAAACCCCGTATATACGTCTCTCGCTCTACCAAGTCTTTATATTACTCTAACGCTTCGCAACATCTTTAGTTTTACTTGTCGCTTGTTTATGTCATAATTAATGTGTGTGCATAAAAGTTGCTATCAACTTGATATACAGATGTGCCTTTTTAATAAATTATGGGTTTTGAAGATGACAGATGATTCGTAATTTTTTTAATTAAAAAAAAATATATACGTACCTAGTCCAGTTATCAAAATAAAAATGCTTATATATTTAAGCTTTGTTGTGTGATCGTAACAGATTTTATCTATTTTTGAACCGAATTCACTCCTTTTTTATTGCTATTCCTACTGACTTCCTTCGGTTCGGTTTTCCTATTATTGTATTTATCTCAATCTACATTGCTAAATTGCCAAATCAACTTTTACAATTCGACAGAAAGTAGTGTATTAATGGTCTGATATTATCGTAATTGCCAAAAAAAAAAGTTAACAACTACACACCCAAACAATAATCGAATTGCATTCGAATTGATGATAAAATCGTATGAGTCGTTATAAATTCTTTTTATTTACGGCCAATATTTACATATAATTGGTACATACGCAGTATTATCGGATCGTACGTGACACGGAATATGGACCTCAATAAAGTTATTTGGTCAGAATTTATGTCGAAAACAGTTTATTGGCTCAAATTTAAATAGACCGGGTTTTAATGACGATATTTTGTTAAATGCATTTAAAAAATACGTTTTCACTATAGCTCTTCAGCAAATAAAATGATGTTACATTATTATATTGCGCTCATAAAATTTGTATTTTACAATATTTATGATAGCGACCACCCGGGACTTCGACCGCGTGGTTTACGCAACAAGAGCTTACGTTACTTACTAAAGATATATAGTGATATTCATAAAAAAAGATAAAACTTACTTTAAGCTAAATGGTTTGTCTCATTCTGTCAATCAAACTTAAAGTATGGGTTCAGCTGTCTCAAATTTCATCAAAATTATTCAATGTTATTACAAAAATACGAATCTTTCCTATTAATATTAGTGTAACAATTGCTGAAAATCGAATTTTCTCATTTCAAAAATTTATTTTTATTTTCACCATTAGTTATATCTTTTACTAGATATTGCCTGGGGCTTCGCTCCCGTGGGAATTTTGAAATAAAATATAGCAATCTTGGATAATGTATCTTTCTAATTTTGAAATCAGTTCGGTAGTTTCGGAGATTACCCGCCTCAAACATACAAACTCACAAACGCTTACCTCTTTATAATAATAGTATAGAGTCATTCTCAAATGATTTAAAAACAATTTAAACATTTGGTTTTAAAAAAATCTAACATAATGTAATGGAAATAAAATCTAACATAGACGCCCGCTTGTGGATCGAAAGGTCCCAGGTTCGAATCCTACTCGTGCCACATGAGTTTGTATACCAATCTGACTCATGTATAGTAGTTTTCATCGACCACCACTTGCTTCCGGTGAAGGAAAACATCGTGAGAAGACCTGCACACTGGTTGATTCTTATTAACTTGTGTGTGAAATGGAGAGCCAGAAAGTTGTTCCACGTAATAACCACGACCCTCAGCCATGAGGAATATGACTATGAAGAAGATACGTTTGTTGTCTCTTTACGATCTTCATTAAAGTTTCTTAAAGATTTCAGGGTACGTTGCACCAGTCAACTTTGACATTAATTTTAACAGGCGCAGAGAAACGCCATTTTATCTAAACGACGGTGGTGCGCAGATTAAAGATAACGTCAAACTTCTTTTTATTCTTGCGTATTAGTCCTTCTGTCTAGTTCGTCTGTCTGTCTAATACGCCTTAAATTAAAAAAAAATATCGAACGGATTTTTATATGTTTTCACCAATAAATATATTAGGACAAATTACACACATTAAGCTAACCCCGAAAGTAAGTTCTAGACTTGTGTTATGGGATACTAACACAACGATACTATATTTTATAACATATACATATATAGATAAACATCCAAGACCCGGGCCAATCAGAAAAAGATCATTTTCCATTGCCACCGAAGTCGTCATAGGTAGAGTCATTAACAACAGATAGATAGGTAGATAGAGTGATTTCTGAGGAAGGTTTAAGTATATAATCAATGAATGTAATTAATTAATTTATATTATAATTAATTAATGTTGAACGAAATCGGGACAGGCCGCTTATAGCAAATACATCAATGTAGGTTTTAGTGATACAAATTAAACATATCCAATTATTTATTCTAGTAACATAGAGCCAGCAGTTTGTAGCTTGTGAGAGATTACTATTAAATATAAAAAAATATGTGAAAAAGTGCCTGTGAAGGTCTAATTTCTGAACAATTTATTTGAATTTGAATAGATTTGACGGTGGTGCGGCGGCGCTTCGTCTAATCTATAATTGTATAATCTTACTTAATCTATTTTATAGTTCTAATATAAAGAAATATCAGATAATTTTACAAACTGAAACTAGTCTGGTCTAGCCACGACAGATTGTGATAAAATTATCAATAATTTATATAAGTATTAACAAATAAATAAAGTGTTACTAGTATAATTGAATTTTCGCAAATATTATATTCACACTACTCATTAAATTATATTAATTTTTTATTTTGATTTTGAATCCTAATTATCCTAACTAATATTATTCAGATTAGGTGGAAAATTCGCGCGGGCGTAGACGCGGACAAGCTGATTGTTAATACATTTTTAGAAAGTCTAAAGAAAATTAGTCTCAAAGTGAGTGCTTAACTCGAGAAGCATAATCAACTGAGTACGAAAGTACCAGGACAACAGAAACAAAACAGAGCTCTCAGATTGATGTTGTGCTATAAGCCACGGCCATAACCGCTCAACTTGCACCAGGACAAACTCGACTTTTGTTTTTCTTATGAATAACTGCCTTTGTAGTCGAGGAGACAAGTGCTAAGATTTTTCCTTATTTAGGATTACTTACTAGTATTTTTTTTTTTCATTTCAAAATCCTTGTGACTGGAAAACAACAAATATATTAACAAAAAAATAAATTTGAAAATAAGTTTTTAAGGCCGCGGTTCACAATTTTTTGTATAAAGTGAAATAAATAGAAATAGAAATCACTTCCACTATAACACACGGGTAGTTAAAGTGTCATAATAACAAAATTAAAAGCAAATTTTCACATGTAGCAAATGTAAAAATTGAGTATCTACATAGTTCAATAGTCATATCTAATGAAAGGTTAGGTCAGGTGAAATGGATGGAGTTCTTGAAAAGGTCGGAATTGCGCGCATTCATAGGCTGGAGTGACTACTGACTACGTCCATCTGGTCTGTTTGTTTAGTTGTTAAAAATATAATCAAATATGGTAAGGGAACTTTGTATATTCACTTCGTCATGCACTTGGCCACTTTTTGATTTCTTTTTATTTTTTGTATCTAATTTGTAACTAGTGTAAAAATAAAGCATTAATAAAGCAAGCTCCCGGACTAGACTTTACCCCCGAGTATATTACTCGGTTCTTAACACATTTTTTCTGAGATGGAAATTGAAAAGTTTTGCTCGCACAAAGAAAGTAATTTGTATTTGTTGAGCACGCGGGGATGATGTAGGGCGTACGTTTTGACACGAATTTCGATGTGAACGGCGTGAAACACCTCGCTTGATTGTTTTATTATGGTCTTACATCAATATTAAACGAAAATTGATAAAAAAAATGCGTTTTTTTTTTTTTTCAAGTTTATTGTTAAAATTTGTTTGTTTATAGTCTAGATTGTTCTATGTTACACTCACATACGTTTAGAACGCGAAAAAGTGGAAGCGGCCCCTGGCCCCTGTGCTCCGACAATTAACAGTAAAAGAAACTTGGAAAATCCTCAGATGAGAGAGACAAAGACCTTGCCGATGCTAACTGTGCTGAAGTGCTGTAAATGTTTTCATATCTTTGGCTGCTGTGATTTTTAACAATGATTTTAATAAATTAAAAATAAACATTAATATTTCGCTGAGAACGGAATTAAAAATTACATATTTATTATTATCAGTGTGTTTATATCATTTATATAAATGGAAGATAGATTAATTGATTGTGAATTTCTATGTAACTCTTCTTTATATAGTTTTTCTTTAGTCGCTACGGTTTTTATTTGATATGACCAGTATGTAGCCACTATTGTCGCCATGGTACAAGAAGTGGGACAGTAAGAGCATGATAGTAGGTGATCCATTGACTGGACAACACGACAACTACATACGTATGGGTTATGATTTTTTATAAAACCATCGAAAAATTTGTAATATAAAAATTGACATGAAAAAGTGCCTGTTAAGTTTAGTTTTCTGAATAAATAATTTGAATTCAGGCTACTATCTGTACTATTGAAACGCCATTACTATCTAAGCTTAACGGTATACTGATAGAGAGATTAATAGTCCCGCATTTCCTAGAACGTTGGGCAACGCTGCTAAGTCCGATAAACCTAACCAACACGTAACATGCAATTACCTAGATGCATCGTGAATGCACGGGATTATACAATCACTGGGGATGTTAACTCTGCAAATTAATTAATACATCCTGTCCTACGATAAAAACATAGTCCTATTTTCCAACTAGCAAAATCAGACACTTTTGCAAATGTCAAAAACACAAATTTATATGGAGCAATTTTTAATAAATCAAATTTAATTTTTAATAATCAAATTTTTATGGGAACACAAATTTATTGTGTGACAGAGATATCTTGTGACGTCACAATTTTAGAGTCCAAAAGCAAAAAATAAATCGCATAATTAATAAAACTGATGAATTAGGGACAGATAGATAGCGGGAACTTTGTTATACAATGTACTGAATTCAGAATATGCATATTACATAGTGATGCATAATTAATTATATGAGTTACATAGTATATGTGGCCGTCCAAATTAAAAGGGACCTTATGCCGACTGGCAGGCACTTGAACTCATGTGGCACGAGTAAGATTCGAACCTGGGACCTTTCGATCCACAGGCGGGCGTCTTAACCATTACACCACCACCGCTTCGATAAATTACCACGTTGAAATATATAAAAATACAAAATTAGGTTACCTATATTGTCGAGTGTAATCTCACTAGAGAGATTTTCTGTATATTGGGATAAAGTTGTTACTCCTCCTTGGGTAGAAATAAGAAAGACCCTGGGCTTCAGTGGTCTGCGGCTGCGGAAGAAACCGGGAAAGCATTCAGTTCAGAGGGACGGGTTGAATTAGTAACTTTCACAGGGTATTTTAACCACTTTTCAACGGTTTATCATTTACATTTTATTTATTTGTTTGTATTTTATTTCTGTTGATTATCAAAAATCAAAATCAAATCATTTATTCAGAAAATAGGACTTCATAGGCACTTTTTATTTTTTTTTAACCAAATGATGTTTACCAAATCTACAAACTACTATCATTTCGGAACGACCACTGCTGAGAAGAAATGCCGAAAGAAACTCATTCAAACATTGTTGGTCCCTATTATGCCAGAAGGGCTTATTACCTTTTTTTAAATATAACATTATTTAATTTTGGCTTATTTAATATTTTTTATTACTTATTATTTTTTTTTATTATTTAATTTTATTTCTGATTGTAATACTATTAAGTATAATGTATATAATACTTTATACACGACAACCGAATTGACAACTTGTAAATGCAAATAAAATTCTTCATTTCCCATACTATTAAGTACAATACGAATACAATAATATTATGATTTGGTTTTAAAGTATGAAGTATATTGCCATTCAAGTTTTAATCACAAATTAAAGTAACTTACAGAAGAGACCCATAATATGAATCTTACTAATATTATAAACACGAAAGTTTTTGATATGTGTGTACTGGACAGATTGTTATGAAATTTGATACACGAGTAGATTATAACCTGGAATAACACATAGGGTAAATTTAACCCATACATATGATACTAGCTGTGCTCCGGGGTATATATATATATATATATATATATATATATATATATATATATATATATATATATATATATATATATATATATATATATATATATATATATATATATATATATATATATATATATATATATAATTAGGTGCAGGTACTCAATACATACTCAGGTACTCAGCACTACTCACAAAATCAAAGTTATTCATCGCCGGTAAATAACATGGCGAGTCGACCAATAAGTCAATTCTCTCATGTTGCAGCGACCATAGGCTGCGGTAACCGCTTACCATCATGTGGGCCGCATGCCTGTATGCATGTTCACAAGTATTCAAAAAAATCCTTTTGGTTATATTAAATTTTTTTACGAAGTTTACAAGTTCATCTTCTGTACCTTTAAATATTCTACGTCCTGCTATGAATTCGTTAATTTATTATCATAATAACAACGTTATAATCTCTGTGATTAAGATGAGTTATCTATCTTTTAATCTTTGATTCATAAATTACAGCTTTAATCTAGCATTATAAATTTTAATAAATGTCTCTGGCAATAAGGAAAGGAAATTGTTTTGTGTATTGTGTTACACTAACAAACCCGATTATTTGCATTGTAAAATCTCAGTAGTTCAATTAAAAAGCAATTTGCAAACCAATATTTGTACAGATATATGATTAAATTGGAAAAAAAAAACATTTTTCTTCCACTTTTGAAGGAACTTTACCTTACATAAAGTGTAAGAAAATAACTGAATTAAAATGGAAGATTATTGTAATGAATAAATTAAGAAATATTATTTCTTTATTTATGTTACAATAATTTATATGAAAAATACAAGCACTACCAACAAAAACCTATATAGGTTTATACGTGGTAAGGCGAGTCACTACTCATTACAAATTTACTCAGTTAATATATAGTTCTTAAGCATTAATTTACATTTGGTTATACTGGTTTCCAAATTAATTATTTGCTCACAAATATTGTTAGGGTATTCATTCAATATAGAATTATGTTCAAAAACTTTAAAAACATACTATAGATTGAATTAGTTTGTTTTTCTTTCATATTGTGGTTTCTGAATATATTTTTTTAACCTCTATTATTATTTCTAACTTTTTGCCAAATTTCTTAATAACAGATCAACAGGAAGTCCGCTGCAGGTCTCGATTCTCATGTATTATTGCAATATTTGCAGCTTAAATGATAATTCTTTCATCGCGTTGACGTATAAGGGTGGGTCCCTTTATTTATCTTTTTGATACGGAACCCTACAAATAACTATTACTTTTGTGTATATTATTATTACTATATGATAACATTTCAATGTTTATCTTTCTAGTCGGTCGTAAATAAGATTAACATTGTCTATCGCTACTGGTATTAAAGGCAATAAAACATTATCTAAAATTGTTAATTACGGCAAAAAGATTATAATTTTAATATAAAAAGGAAAAAACATGTTTCAAATCATAGTTTGTTGAACATCAAACAAACACAGGTATGTATAAATTGATATAATATATTGTGAATTTGTGATTTGTGAACATCTTGTACTGAAATACCTATCCTCATTATAAAACCAAGTCGGCGTCTGTCTGTCTATTCGCGATCAACACTAATTTTTTCATCGATATTCACCAATAAATAGTGTGATTTTAAAGTGTATGATGTATTTGGTTTTAACCCGAGCGAAACCGTGATGGGCCGCTAGTGTTGTATAAATTTGGCGTGAACCGATTTTGATTTTGATTTTAATAAAAACTTATTAAAAAACAATAATAATTAATCAGATGTGTTCTTAGCTGTGATTGTAATTACTAATTATTGTATTTATTTATTTATATTTTCAAAACAAACAAGTTATATGGAAAAACAATAAAATTTAACTTAACTATTACAAAATCTATCAAGTTTCCACTAATTATTGTTACAGATTTATCGAACTGACTCTAAAATACAGTGTGTTAAGTGTTAGTTATTGATACAAAAAACAATACAAAATTAAACTATTCCTCAATAACTTGGGCCTAATTTCTAATGTACCTAATTTCTTTTTTAAACGTTCTAATTGATAATGTAAATATGTCCAAGTCGTTACAATAGTTATTGTAATTTGGACAGGCGAAATTTAAATACGTATAATTCGTTTTTTGAGTTCGAACAAAAAATAATTTTCTTATCCTAGCATTCAAACAATGGCATCTAAGATCTACATGACTTAAAACATAAGATGAATCTAAATGGTTAAACGGGAAAATGTGCGTTAAGCCGTTTGGAAACCGTGGATTCCTAAATTTTGAATTTAATTTTATGGTAGAGTGTGCACAACAGTCAAAACAAGTGAATTTGAAGTGATCAGTTAAAATACATTTTTACTTCCACAGCAAAATGAAATCCTTGCTCATAGCTGCTGTTCTAGTCGCCGTGGCCTTCGCAGGCCCCACCGGCCGCGTGTTGGTCGCTGAGGCCCCTGCCCCCATCGCAGTTGGCCCCGCCATCGTCGACACTCCTGCCCCTATCGCCGTGGGTCCCGCTATCGTCGACACTCCTGCCCCCATCGCAGTTGGCCCCGCCATCGTCGACACCCCTGCCCCTATCGCAGTTGGCCCCGCCATCGTCGACACCCCTGCCCCCGTAGCAGTTGGCCCCGCCATCGTTGACACTCCTGCCCCCATCGCAGTTGGCCCCGCCATCGTCGACACCCCTGCCCCCGTCGCAGTTGGCCCCGCCATCGTCGACACACCTGCCCCGGTCGCAGTTGGCCCCGCCATCGTTGACACACCTGCCCCCGTCGCAGTTGGCCCCGCCATCGTGGACACCCCTGCCCCCATCGCAGTTGGCCCCGCCATCGTCGACACCCCTGCCCCCATCGCAGTTGGCCCCGCCATCGTCGACACTCCTGCCCCCATCGCAGTTGGCCCCGCCATCGTCGACACCCCTGCCCCCGTCGCAGTTGGCCCCGCCATCGTCGACACCCCTGCCCCCGTCGCAGTTGGCCCCGCCATCGTCGACACCCCTGCCCCCATCGCAGTTGGCCCCGCCATCGTCGACACCCCTGCCCCCATCGCAGTTGGCCCCGCCATCGTCGACACCCCTGCCCCCGTCGCAGTTGGCCCCGCCATCGTTGACACCCCTGCCCCCATCGCAGTTGGTCCCGCCATCGTCGACACTCCTGCCCCCATCGCAGTTGGCCCCGCCATCGTCGACACCCCTGCCCCCGTCGCAGTTGGCCCCGCCATCGTCGACACCCCTGCCCCCATCGCAGTTGGCCCCGCTATCGTCGACACCCCCACCCCTGTCGCCGTGGGTCCCGCTATTGTCGACACTCCTACCCCCATCGCAGTTGGCCCCGCCATCGTCGACACTCCTGCCCCTATCGCCGTGGGTCCCGCTATCGTCGACACTCCTGCCCCCATCGCTGTGGGTCCCGCCATTGTTGACACCCCTGCTCCCATAGCAGTTGGCCCCGCCATCGTCGACACTCCTGCCCCCATCGCCGTTGGCCCCGTTATCGTCGACACCCCTGCCCCCGTCGCAGTTGGCCCCGCCATCGTTGACACCCCTGCCCCCATCGCAGTTGGCCCCGCCATCGTCGACACTCCTGCCCCCATCGCAGTTGGCCCCGCCATCGTCGACACCCCTGCCCCCGTCGCAGTTGGCCCCGCCATCGTCGACACCCCTGCCCCCATCGCAGTTGGCCCCGCCATCGTCGACACCCCTGCCCCCATCGCAGTTGGCCCCGCCATCGTCGACACCCCTGCCCCCGTCGCAGTTGGCCCCGCCATCGTTGACACCCCTGCCCCCATCGCAGTTGGTCCCGCCATCGTCGACACTCCTGCCCCCATCGCAGTTGGCCCCGCCATCGTCGACACCCCTGCCCCCGTCGCAGTTGGCCCCGCCATCGTCGACACCCCTGCCCCCATCGCAGTTGGCCCCGCTATCGTCGACACCCCCACCCCTGTCGCCGTGGGTCCCGCTATCGTCGACACTCCTGCCCCCATCGCTGTGGGTCCCGCCATTGTTGACACCCCTGCTCCCATAGCAGTTGGCCCCGCCATCGTCGACACTCCTGCCCCCATCGCCGTTGGCCCCGTTATCGTCGACACTCCTGCCCCCATCGCAGTTGGCCCCGCCATTGTCGACACTCCTGCCCCCGTTGCCGTTGGCCCCGTTATCGTCGACACTCCTGCCCCCATCGCAGTTGGCCCCGCCATCGTCGACACTCCTGCCCCCATCGCCGTTGGCCCTGCCATCGTCGACACCCCTGCCCCCGTCGCAGTTGGCCCCGTCATCGTTGATACCCCTGCCCCCATCGCCGTTGGCCCCGCCATCGTTGATACCCCTGCCCCCATCGCCGTTGGCCCCGCCATCGTCGACACCCCTGCCCCTGTCGCAGTTGGCCCCGTCATCGTTGATACCCCTGCCCCCATCGCCGTTGGCCCCGCCATCGTCGACACCCCTGCCCCCGTCGCAGTTGGCCCCGTCATCGTTGATACCCCTGCCCCCATCGCCGTTGGTCCCGCCATCGTCGACACACCCACCCCTGTCGCCGTGGGTCCCGCTATTGTCGACACCCCTGCCCCTATCGCCGTTGGCCCCGCCATCGTCGACACCCCTGCCCCCATCGCCGTTGGCCCCGCCATCGTCGACACCCCTGCCCCTGTCGCAGTTGGCCCCGTCATCGTTGATACCCCTGCCCCCATCGCCGTTGGCCCCGCCATCGTCGACACCCCTGCCCCCGTCGCAGTTGGCCCCGTCATCGTTGATACCCCTGCCCCCATCGCCGTTGGTCCCGCCATCGTCGACACACCCACCCCTGTCGCCGTGGGTCCCGCTATTGTCGACACCCCTGCCCCTATCGCCGTTGGCCCCGCCATCGTCGACACCCCTGCCCCCGTCGCAGTTGGCCCCGTCATCGTTGATACCCCTGCCCCCATCGCCGTTGGCCCCGCCATCGTCGACACCCCTGCCCCTGTCGCAGTTGGCCCCGTCATCGTTGATACCCCTGCCCCCATCGCCGTTGGCCCCGCCATCGTCGACACGCCCGCCGTATCTCCTGTCGCTGTCGTCGATACTCCTATTGACCCCGTCTCTGTTGTCGACGGACCCAGCCCCATCGCCGTTGGTCCCGCCATCGACAGTTTCGAAATCTCCCAGACTCCTGCCAGCCCCTCTCTGATCACCCTCATCTTCAACATCTACAACCAAGCTGGTGAACTCCTCGGCAACCCGGCCGTGATTGAACCAGTCAATCCTGCAGTTGTGTCAGACACAGTTGACGATGTGAACGTAGTGGATGTGGCCGTTGATGCTGTGAACGTGGTCGACCAGATCGTGGAGCCAGTCAGTGTGGTAGATCAAGTTATTGAGCCTGTGGCGGTCGTTGAGGCTCCCGTCGTACCTGAGCCTGTAGTTATTGGATCTCCAATAATTGTGCCTGAGCCCGTCGTCATCGCTAACCCTATTGCTGAGCCAGCCATCCACGCTTGAAAGAGTTCTAAAGAGAAAATTCTAAGAACAGATGTGATTAGTTTCTGTAATTTGTGAAATAAACGTTTTGTTCCAAACTTTAAACTTTATCTAGTTTCTCGACATCACTCTGTCGATTTACTAATAGAAAACCCTACTTTAGATAGCCATTCAAGTCCTTTTATATTTTATATAATATAGTCGAATTAAAACATAAATAAATCTTTTGTTAATTACATTTATTTATCGACTAGGTACATGATAGTTTATTATTACCAAGACATAATATTTTTAGAGCAGGAATTTTAAATTATTGGGTTAGCATTTGAATATGTTAACGAGTTCAGGGCTACAAGTTTTGATAATGATAACTCGTTCATGTTTTTTACATAATAATTGGAAAATTGTTTTTTTACATACTACAATATTGTTCTATATATAATGCAATCATAGATAAAATAAATATATCGGTGCATAAAGAGTTTATCTATGAATAGGTAAAAGATGAAGTAAATATAACTACTATGTATTTAAACACTATAGATCTTTTGTAAGACTTCCATGCATACTCATTCTTACATAATTATTATAGAAGAAAGTCCTCTCTGTTTGCGATAAACTCAAAAACTATTGGATCAATTTTCATGCGTTTTAACCAATAGATAGCGTGATTCCTGAAAAAGGTAAATAAATCAAAATAAAATTTATTATATTTTTACGGACGTACCTCTAGTTATACATAAATTTTATTCATCAATTTGGTCTCCTGTGCCTTTAGACCTAGATGTATTTTACCTTCTGTCAATCAATAGTAGTTTGTGCGTTCCCACTATATTGATAAACACTATACGAAGGAGTCATCACCCACAACTACACAACGTCATTTAGACTCATCATTCATATATTCTACGTATTGAATGCCCATTCATCACTAACACATAATAACTCTCAAAGCTATCGTGTATCCAGTCCGCCCGCCATTACGATAGCTTCCAACTAATAAATTACTGTGTTAGCTATCGGTCTGCGATAAATAACCGCTTGACAGAGCCCTGGGCCCATGGGTAAGCCTCTTAAGGGCACCAGACAAATAACTGTGTCTGACTACCCTTGAAATATAACACTTACATTGTAGCTTTCTAACCCCCGACGCAAAAAGAGGGTGTTATAAGTTCAACGTGTCTACTACGATGCCACAGACAGATACACAGATACACAGACTGTCTGTGCATCTATCTGCGTTAGTAATAGACCACTCTTTAAGAAAAAATACAATAACTAAGCCAAATGTAAATTATAACCAAAAATCTAATGTAAATGTAATTTTTACCACAGACAGATACACAGACTATCTGTCTGTGTATCTGTTTGTGGCATCGTAGCTCCCAAGCAGATGAACCGATTTTCGTTTAGTTTTTTTTGTGTCTTCGATAATTTTATCCCGAGTGTTCTTAGCCATGTTTGAAAAAGTTATAGCGAAATGAATATTGAAAATAGCAGGTTTTTAATCTGTCTAACAAATAAACTTGTTTATGTTTAATAAATATATTAGGACAAATCATACAGATTGAGCTAGCCCCAAATTAAGTTCGAGACTTGCATTATGGGATACTAACTCAACGATACCATATTTTGTAACAAATACATATATATATAAACATCCAAGACCCGGGCCAATCAAAAAAAGATCATTTTCCATCATGACCCGACCGAGGATCGAACCCGGGACCTCTCGGTTCAGAGGCAAGCACTTTACCACTGCGCCACCGAAGTATGTAAATGATCGTAAATGAACAAGAATTAATTAAATTCTAGCGGTATTGACCGCGGCACAGGGCCTATGTAAATCCAGCTATTAAAAGGTGTACGAGATTGGATTTAGAGATAGAATCGAACGAAACTCATTCAAAGAGAATAATAGAAAGCTGTTGAGTTATTTCAGCACGTAATACGGGAGCTGGATAGAAGGCAGCAGTGGAGTTGTAAACTGATTTTATAGAAAGAGACAGTATTTATTTGCAACTAGATGTTGCCCGAGGCTTGGGAATAGTCCCGCTCCCATGGGAATTTTGAAATAAAAGTGAAATCGTGGATAATGTATATTTCTAATGGTGAATGAATTTTTTAAATCGGTTCGGTGTTTTCGGAGATTACCCGCCTCAAATACACAAACTCACAAACGCTTACCTCTTTATAATAATTGTATCTATAGATGGATAACAATTTTTGTTTGCTCGTTTTGTACGAGTTTTAGTAAGATATCAAAAATTAATTAATTAACCTATTTTTTCGAACGTGTATTAATTCACTGCGGACCCTGGGCTCCGATGCTTTACTTCTGAAAAAGGAACCGAGAGAAACTGTCAGATGAAAGAGAAACAGAATTGTTCCATACTTTCAAATTTACCCCTCATTTACACAAAATAAAATAAACATGGTTCAAAAGTAACGTAATATCTAAAACATTTGCTATAATATGCTCATTGAAGAACAACTAAAATATATTTATCTTCATAAAGTTGTACTTCAAACAGTTGACTGGCTCTCAGACCATTTCATAGCCGTAGAGCTATTGCAAGTTTGATAGGCTCTACCAAGAGCCCTTCACGGTGTATTGACCTATCAGTCTGCTCCGGTGTTAAGAGCTCATAGCTTAGAATAACAAAGAAGTCTCAAATTACCAACGTTGGAAGAAATTTTAAGTTTCGAATGTACCCTAAAGAAAAACTGATAATTAATTAAGTTTAGTTTATTAGTGATAATAGAACCAGCACATTACAGACAGAGCAGCGCGGGAAGAGAGACGCAGAAGGCGGGAAAAAAATACACGACTTGACGTTTATTTATTGTCAGAATAGGGTGCGTTCTATATTTCAACATACCCTACTAATATTATAAATGTAAAAGTTAATGACGATGTTTGTTTGTTTGTTACTCTTTCACGCGAAATCTACTGGAGGGATTGTTATGAAATTTGGTACACGGGTAGAATATAACCTGGATTAACACATAGGGTAATTTTTATCCAGAAATTCACACGGAAGTGAAGCCCTAGGACGCAGCTAGTTTATTTATAAAAATCAAGAAATGTTCATTTGAAGATCTGTTTGAATCTCATTCTAAGCTTCTAAGCCGAACCTTACCAATTTTTGGGATATTTTTGTGGCGCGCATCACCATCAATCCAGTTCAACCCAGACAAGCTACACATGATGTGTCGTGTGGGGAAGATGCACTCACATTCCTAGGCTCACCGCGAGGTTGCGGCGTGCGATGGGCGCACGTGTTGCGGTGAGACGCGACGCCCACATAATAACGTTGTGGGAATGCGTTAGGTACGTACGTCTGATGTTATGATATACAGGGTTACTAGTATGATACTGTATATCATTAGGTTACTAGTATCCAACGCAAAACCTACTTGGGTACATAAAAACAAGCAACTTTTATTTGTGATTAGTCGTTTTTTTCTTTCATATAAAAATAATACAATCTAATATGCGATTCTACACATTTTAACTCTATGTAATAGCCAAGCAACACGTGACAGTACAGTAGCATTATGTAGCGGAAACGAACATAGAGTTAACGTTTTATAGAAACGACATTAAATCTAAATAAAGGAAAGTTTTTGTATTTATTACGTTTAGACAAAAGTCGTAGAACAAAATATGTTAGTCTCTATGTACCTTATGCACCTTTTGAAGGTTATGCGTTAGATACCAGTAACCCTGCGTATCTTGATTTTTATCAAATAAATTAGCAGGTAATAATGATAAAAATCAATCAAAAAACTTAAGATATGGTATCACCCTGGTATCCTCTCAGCCGCTACAAAAGGTTTCCAAACGCTGAACACACATTTTCGAAATATAGCTAAGAATAGGTACACTCGATTAAATTCTCTTCTTCTGTATACGTGTATAGATAAATGATACGACAAATTTTACTATATCCCGGCAACCAAACACAACTTTGACATTTTTCCCTCACAAACTTGTATTGAATACCGCATAAATTGATGTGACTTTGATTTATTGCTTTATTAAATTGTTCGCTTATTTTATTTTATATTTTCACCCAACATAATAACTACATAGTTGCATAATGTAGCTCTCCTGACAATTTTCCTTCCCTAGCCATAGAGCTACGAAGCCCAGATCACGCCTCTCTACTTATATTCCTCCACTTATAATAATTCATTCATTCTTCAAAGGCCGCACTATCGATAGGCCTATCGATACTATCGATATGGAATATTTTTTCAAAAATCCGTGAACGAATAACAACCTATAAGAAATCAATAAGTTAAACACAAAAATGTAATTCAGAGCAAAACAATTATTATGTCAAAAAAAATCACACGAAAACACCGAATCGGAAAATGTGTGATTCCATTACGCTCCAGAAACACCCGGTAAGTACGACTCAACTTTTGACAGATGCAAAATGGTTCTGTAACGAATGAAATAAGCTAACAACACACGGGTGTAAACTGTGAACGGTCGCGTTGCTGGATTTGAGTCACGCGACTTTTTAGCGACGCGAGTTTAGAGATGTCGAGGAAAATATTTTGTTAAAAAGTTATAGCCTAAATAATAGATAAACAGCAAGAAGGACGTCTGCGTTTGTATTAGTAAGTCCACGCCTGATTAACCTTTAAACTAATTATAATTAAGGGTGCAAGGATCAGGGTGCGCTATAATGAATTCATTATTGTCCTGCATTTATATGTTACCATACATATTTCACCTAGACCCAGACAAAGCATTAAACCTAAATAAGCTAACTAGCTACTAAGTAGATAAATAAATGCGCTGTGGATTGAAAATACTTTTGCTTCTTCATCATGTGCCTATTCATTACTGAATGTTGGCCGTCAGCTCCTTATATTTTGTCTTTTTGTCCAGAGCCAGTCTTGCTTGCTTGAGAGCCGCTGATTTGTGGGTGCATCATCATAATTAGCTTAAAATATGTATTCTATCTGTCGTTAATGTTGTATTTTGATATTATTAATTTCTTCAGATTGCTTACTCGGTAGGTTTTATCATAACACAATATATTATTGGTTGAATAATTCTGATTTGACGTTTGCAGAATTGACAACCATGCTTAACACACATTTATAAAAACATTTGATTTTTTTTTTCAGTAAATGATGAGAGTATTCATACTTATGTTTCAATGTCCGTCCAAGAAAATAAGCTTCAGGCAAATGAAACAGTCTCGAACGAGCGTTTTATGAATTCATAACTTGAGACGATGGCATTCTTTATTTTGTTCATTAAAAAGATACTCTACTCCATTATTACTCTCGTGGAAACCATTATCAATTTGTAATTTAAGTAGTACATATAAAACAAGTGTCATTTTCCTTAATATTATTGATGTCCTCAAACTATTACAGTAACATATGGTCACCGTCCAAGACAAAATCTGGCCATACTCAAAAATTTATCGAGTTCATCGCGCCATCTAAAAATCTGCCTTTACCTCAGTGACCCTCAGGTCACCAAAACCCAACAATGGGGGGTAACCTTTGCCCAGCAGTGGGACACGTCATCTAACACTCAGGGTATTGGAATGGATATCAGTCCTTCACGCAATAACTACAGCACCAATTTTGAAAAATATTGATTTTAGAATATGCTAAAGCTTTCTATGTCCTACGCTGAAATTAAAGTTAACTTGTAAGTTAACATGTAAGTCTCGTGGACGGGTGCTGCCAGAGGGAACTGGTCATCTCGTTTCTCATATATTTTTGTGTAAGTTAATTGTGTTTCACATCGATATATATATATATATATATATATATACATTTAATCAGCACTCGGATCACAATCATTACCTATTTTGATATACCTATTGACTATGTACATGGTATGTAATTTTATATATTATTAGAAAAAAACATTGTAAGAAACAATAATGGTAAGCCCTTCTGGCATGATAGGGACCAACACTGTTCAAATGAGTTTCTTTCGGCATTTCTTCTCAGCAGTGGTCGTTCCGAAATGTCAGTAGTTTGGGAGAAATAACTATAAATATAAAAATTGACAAGAAAAAGTCCCTGTGAAGGTCTAATTTCTGAATAAATGATTTGAATTTGACATTCTCGACTGACTGACGTGTCAAAACCCGATATCCGCTAAAACATATCTTAAAATGATGAAGTTTTGGCGGTAACTTTATTACTGGCTGCTACGATGATCTCAACTTTGACCATAAAAAATAATATGATTTCGAATTACAGTATGATTCTTAATTTTAAAATTAGTGGAAGCTCGACATTCTCTATGTCTCTATTTCATAGTAGATCATACGTAGTGCACCGCCAATTTTATTTGCTGATTATTTAATATTTCTCAAGGTAAGTGTGTAGTTCATTTCTTTGGAAGCTCGTAAAGTAGGCTTACTAAGGATTTGCAGAGCAGTTGTTATACAGAGCCACCTTTTTATTTATTTTATTCTCTTCTTTCTTATCGAGCATGTCAGACACCATTGTTAGCATTACATAACTAACATTAGTATTATAATTTTTATTCAAGTGACCTAAAGCATCTGATATGATTTTTACGATTACTGATATTCAATATTTGCATTCACACTTGTGAACTTAACAGTTAACAAAATCCTATCGGCAGTTTTAATTAAAATACGGTAGGAACGAACTTATGTTTTTGAGGTATAACAAAGTAGTTTTGTAGAAATATAATTTAAAGGGAAAATATTTTAACTGTGTACAAAAATCGTAAAAAATTCAGGCTTCTATATCAACAAAGATCGATACTGTTGTTGGCTTTTAGTACTGAATGAAATTAACAATTTTGTTTTCTTTGCAGTCATCTCTTTCGTATAGTACGTATTATAGGTATTATGAGCTATAACGAGACCTTTATTTAAAAACATTTTTTTTCCATATTAATGGACTCCGGTATAAAATCTACTCTGTGTTCTCTAAAAATCGAGATAGATGGACTGAACTGAGCCCAAGCCTTCGCTGATATTGAGTTATATGATCAATAGAAGAAAAATGGGGTGCTTACCAACATACACATTGCTTGGCAGCTTGTGTGTTTTAACGAGAAAAAAAAATTACATTTTATAAGATATAAAACTTTCAGATCTTTGGCCGGTACAGTGAGACGAGATTTCAGATGTTATAAGAAAAAGTATGCAACTGGGACGGGATCAAATCTTTAGTTATGACGACCTCGGTGGCGCAGTGGTAAGGTTCTAGCCACTGAACCGAGAGGTCCCGGGTTCGATCCCCGGTCGGGTCATGATGGAAAATGATCTTTTTCTGATTGGCCCGGGTCTCGGATGTTTATCTATATATGTATTTGTTATAAAATATAGTATCGTTGAGTTAGTATCCCATAACACAAGTCTCGAACTTACTTTGGGGCTAGCTCAATCTGTGTGATTTGTCCTAATATATTTATCTATTTATTTAACGTTTAGAATGGTATACAAGTATGGCACACTTATTTTAAACTCACTCGCTGTGCATTTTTAACGACAAATCAGTTTCTTACAAACCTTTATTTAATGCAAATATGTCACTATGTCCCTATGTTTATTCGGATGGAATTTTGCAAATCAATTTTGAAGTAGATATCTTCAAACGATTGAGTTGAAATTTTGTACACTACTTTGATGACAATGCATTATTATGATACTAACAGCCCGCCCCATCTTTGCTCGGCTAAAATCGTAATAAATTATACGCCTAAATCTTTCTCACGTAACACACTATCTATTCAAAAAAATCTAAGCATACATATAGTGACAGACAGACAAACAGCGGGAAGCGACTTTGTTTTATACTATTGATGAAGCATGACCTGATGGTGCGCACAGGAAATGCTTCAAACGTGGAAACTTCTTAACGGTTTATTGCACGGACAATATTTTTTTTTGTCACACAATTAATGCAATAAGATATCTCTGACAACGATAAAAGCAAGTAATTTTTGTAAAAACCTTATTTTAGCATTCTCTTCTTCTAATATTTTATATATTTTCTACATACATCTACAATCATATCATTTTGTGGAAGTTATGTAATACCTAATTTTAGTAAGTGTGTATTCTATACGCGGATTTATCATTCATTTCGATGTTTCCTCTGAAATGGTCTGTGCGTAACTTGATGAACAAATATTCTATACATATATTCAAATACAATAAAGAAGAAGATGAAGAATTGTAGTAGTAATAATACTGGGAAAAAAAAAAGGTATTAACTTAAAGAACATCGCAAAATACAATTTCTATTTTAAAGGTAGGTATTACAAAAAAAACTCCAACCAACAAACAGTTTTCCGATTTTAACGTTTCAATCAAAACCGTTGAAAGTTACCGAATTGCCGGAACCTCGTCCAAATAAGAACTGATGACTTACAAACAAACCGGACGGACGAACGTTTATTAACTATAGGGATCGAGGCCGCTGTCTGACCACAAAAAAATTTAGGACAGGCTACACTTGAATTTTTTATTTAAAAGTAGATGTTTTTTATTGAAAACTATTACGTGTCAATGGTCTGACAACTAGGGAAGTGCCGAAGTGGAGAAGAAAAAGTAGGAAAGCGGTCCCTGGGCTCCGACGTTCAACGACTGAGGAAGAAACGGGGAAAACGTTCAGATGAGAAAGATCTCGAATTTCCCACAGGGGCGGCGCAAGGGAACACATTAAACACTATACCTACATAGAAAGCCGACCTCGTCGACCGAAATCAATAACGTCGTACACAACAAGACAAACACAATCAAATTGAAACAGATGTTTACTCTGAAGCAAACGTACCATCAATGTTTTGTTTTATTTTTTAGTTCCTGTTGAAAATTTAGATATATTTTTAGAATTTATTTTGGTTTAAATTTATTTAGAATGTGTAATATAAAGTTATCAGAGCTATTTCTGATGGCTGGTTAGTTCTGAAATATACATGCCGAGATGAGGCATATTGGTTGTTCTTTGTTGATACGATAAAACATATAAATGCGTTGAGTACTGGGAATTTTAACTTATGATAAAACAGGACAGTGAAAATTGGTTCATTTACATAAATTTTATTTTTTAACGCAAGCTTTTATTGTCTTTAGAGAGATGTTATTGCATTTAACACGTGACAAAATATTACATGCAGTAAACCGACAAGGAGCTCCCTAGTCAGGAGCCGGTGCTTGGCACACTATCGGGTCATGCATATTATAATAATGCATTGTAAATCAAACTAAACGTGTATACAAAATTTGAGCTCAACCAGTTGAAGATATGGCTTTAAAATTGTATTTTAAGATTTCACTCGAATTTCCCTCATAGGTACATATATTTTAGAAAATAGTTGAAATCAGCTTTTAACTGCGTGAGAGAGTAATCAGATTCTAAAATGTATTACATTATGCCTTTTTGACATTCAGATCCAGGAGGTCCAGTTCAGATTTATCACCATGAAGCACGACAGAATCAGTTGAAGTGCTGAATAATTGGACCGGAAGCTGTCGACAGCCGGTGCAACTCCATTAGCGATCAGAACACGGACAGTATACTGAATGGACGTGACAGGACACCTCCGGAACAAATATTAGTCTACTCACCCGTTTAAAAAAAATGATAAAAATCAATTATTTACTTACACACTTTATATACACTGTCTTATTAATAAAATTGAAATCTTCTTCTTCATAGTCGTATTCCTCATGGCTGAGGGTCGTGGTCATTACGTGGAATTAAACACACAACAACATTCTTGGCATTAGTAATGGAGTGGTTTGCCATTGCCTTCCATTTCACACACAAGATTGAAAATTAAATTAAAAATTAAAATCAATATGTATTGTTTGTTTATACACATCCAAGCAGCTAAACAAGCATGCGGCTAACCTGATTTTAAGTGGTTACCACAGCCTATGAACGCCTGTAATACCAGGGCGCATTACGTTCTCTGTAACAGGATTTATAGCAGTTCTCCTTTTTTTATCTGATATTTGCCTATCATCTGCCAGGGCTAATGAGAAGATATAGAGTGGTCATATTCTAGGGCGGAAACCACTCACCTATTGGAGCCAGCCATATCCAGCCCTTTCTATCTTCGCCCCGTCACTTCCGGCGTCCCCGGCAATTAGTTCGGACCGAGACTCGATAATATAACCGAATTATATCTACATTCGGGAGTGTGACAGAATGAACGCCTGCTAACCGGCACCACTTTCATTTTTAACGGATATAATTATCGATAGGTTGCTCAAATTGGACTAAAATTTTGAAATTTATTTCAACGTTTAATCAGCCAGCTTTCGATATAGAAAATATATAAAGTTAACTACAGAATACTTTAGTATTAACTTAAGAGAAATTATATCATTTAATGAAACACGAACGTTCGTATAACCCACTAATTCTAAACTTACATGGCGGCGTGCCAGGTATTGTGAATTATTAGGTATTGACATAATCACACGGTCAAGTTAGCCCCATAGTAAATACATATACTGACGGGACAAAGCACGAACCTTTTTTATTTAATAACGTTAATATAATATATATAGTATGTATTTTATATGTATTATTGAGTTTTAGATAAGAGAGAGAGTTTGCAAATCACTTTTCACTATTTAAACTTTTCGCTTAATTGTTGTCTTCTTATTATAATAATATAATAATGTCTTTATTCATTTTACTTAAATAAAAGTTATACAATAGATCTACATTAAGATTTAAAATAAAATAAAACAGGGCGCCTGAGCTAGGAAGAAAAATCATCCTGTGTTTCAGGCATTAAAAGGTAGTTATCAAAATAATTATAAACAATTAACAAAATTTTAAACTAGTATATTAATGTGTTAAAGCGCGAAAGTTTAAAAAATACTCGTCCCAAAGTAAGTTCGAGACATGTGTTACCGGATACTAATTCAACGATAAATATTTTATAACATAGGTGTAGGTAAACTTGAAAATCCTTGGCCTATATGAAAAAGATAATCGAGCTGGGACATTTAGATCACAGGCGGGTGTCTTTTAACCACTGGACCACCGCGGTTATCTCGTAGAAGTAATATTATGGTTATTATATTGAAATCAGTTTATGTGCTATGTACCTTTATTTTAAAAAGACAAAAATATTCAATATCTTTCTTCTTTATAACCTCACTAATGTCAAAATGTCCACAAGCAATTTTAAACTGCCATCTAAATCGTAAGTTAAAGACATCTTAGATTAAAGTTACTTTTATATATTCGGATATAAGAATTCTTGTAGCTGGGTATGCATCGACAGCTCTCTGCGATCCAATATCCCATTTATCGGCGCATGTTTCCACAAAACGACCTCTTCTATGAAACTGAGCATAAAATATATTAAGTTCAGAGAAATATTACTATCAGAAAAGTTTAATAATAAACTCTCTCTGTCTCATATTCGCGTGTTCCCAAAGTCCCGAAGTCCAGGATCTGCATATTTGCTTGATGTCGTCAAGGAGGATATACGTATCAATGGTCAGACAACAGAAGACAACAGAAGACGTCGAAGTCCATGCAAACTGGAAAAAATAGGAAAGCGAACTCCCACATTCTATGAAAACAACTGGGCAAATGAGATAGTGATAAAATTACGACCCAAATTTTGTTAATCGGCATGCCTATGTGCTTGCTCGGGTATCAAGAAAAAACTGATGCGGTGGAGTTGCGCTGTTTCTTCAATTACTTTACACAAGCGTTTGAACGAGGCGTGTAGCGTTTGCGTGTGTCCGACATTTTTTGTGAATAAAGATTTTTTATTATTTTAATTAAACATTTATAAAATTGACATTGTACCTTATTGTATATAGTATTGTATATTAATTACCTATCCTGTTTACTTTACTTATTTATAAAACAGAATAGGTAATTAAATTGATCACTGTGTATGGTACAATTTAATAAACACTAATGACAGCCCTCGGCGGAGTTCAAAACGCACGTGAAATTCACCAAGTTGTGCTTTGGAAGCCGGCATAAATAATCGATGTTTATCATCCTAAGTTAGAGATTATTCGATTTCGGCCTGAAATCACCCCCGACGACTTCAAGGGAGCTATCAGGATTTTCCTAGCCTCGATTCTTTTTCTTTTGCGCCTTTACCCTTTATATGGGACACCTGCTCGAACGTTATAGTGCTTTTACGATTACTTAGTACCACATTTCCGATTTGTCGTCGGAAATATATGCTACAAAGTTGCTTACATGTTGCTCACTTTAATTTACACTTTGGAAACAGCAAGATTCTATGCACTAACCTACTTGACGATAATATGCCGCTAAGTGTTTAAGAGGGCTTGTCTATATCCCATTTTCCTAGTTTAGTTTCGTAAGATTTATTTCTATAGATAAATATGAAACAGAATGGAGTATTTTGTTCAAGAGTTTTAAATTTGCCGCTAGATTTTCGAGATGTGGTACAGATTTTGTGATTAGGACAGCGTTCTATGTAGAGGTAATGTCGAGTATTTACATATTTATTACTATGTATATATTAGATAAGTTGTTGAGGATTTTGCACGGGTTTTTGTTTAATATAGACAATTCTTATATAGCAAGCGCTCTAAAAGTAGTGTAATGGTTATCGAAATAGCTTATCCTAACTGCTTTCAACAAAATATATCTTTGTAAAATTCGTCAAAATAGAGTCCGTGACACAATATCTTCATAACAATTGAAGCGACATGAACAGAAACTGACAGACTTAAGAGAGCCATCAAACCACTTCACTCACTTGAAACTTCTAGTTCTAAAGTTACTTGTATTCAACATCAAAATACCTAACACGGTTGCTTCCACAAACTTAACATAAAATTAGCATGTTGTGCCGCGGACTTTTTTATGGATATACTAAAATCCTATATTTTCGTAGTATATAGTATATACTATTATTGCATATACAATCAATAATAGGGCCAGCGCACGCATGTAAAGATTTTCGTTAGCGCTTTGTTTCGGATTACTTTATAAGTGTTGATTGATCTGGCTGAAAACTAATTTATTTCAAAACAAATATATGCCTAAAGCCATCTCGGATAATGTAGCTTTCTAATGGTTAAATAATTTTTGAAATCGGTTTTGATAACTTCGGATATTACTCCCCTCAAACATTAAAACCCACAAACGCTTACCTCTTTATAATATTAGTATGGATTGTTAATTTACTAGAACTTCAAAATAAATGTCACCATTGCTTGGCGTCCTAGATGAGCGGGTGGAACGCTGCACTACTACACGACATCGCGCCGCGTCGCGCTCCCCTGCCGCTTTTCTCGCTCAAATAGGACACAGGGTAACGCACGCGGCGTACGAAAAGTTTACAAATTAAGTTATAAATCCACTTGGCGGCTGTGCGCAACGCGACCTCTTTTAATTTTTTAGCCGGTTTGAGGAAAACAAATGCGTAAATCAGTGGAGGTGTACCACAACAAATTAGGGTGCGCCATTTTTTTTGGGGGGTTAAAGAGTTGCGGACAAGTCAATTTGGCTAAATAATTGATACATTACTTGAGCTTGCTTCCACCTTACTACGTCCCATTTTAATTGGGGGGTCGTTCTTCGCAATCTATCTGTTTCCTGTCATACACTTTTTAAGATTTTCATATTATTCCTAAATCTCTCCTTCCATAGCTTCTTTGATATGGCAGAAAACTCCAAGAGTATCGCCTTCGCTGGTACGACCACATCTTACATAAACCAGCGAATTACTTACATATGAAACGTATGTCTGGCTGTCCCGCTTCCAGAACTGGCAGAAGGAGCAAACCCTAGATGCTTGCTGGCTTGATGTCATCAAGGACGATATGCGTGCCAATGGTCTGATAACTAAGGATACCGAACATCGTGCAAAGTGGAGGAGAAAGTGAAACTGGATCCTGGGCTCCGACGCTCTATGGCAACTGAGTAAAGCTCAGATAAGAGCGAGCAGTGATTCCCATACCTGGTAACCACCATCAAAATCCACTACAAACTGGTTGAGAAACAACCCATTGTTTTTTGCGTCGCTTCTTCTTCACCTGCGCTTTGGAAGTCGGCAATAGACTTAAGTAGTTTAATTTTTTTTTACGTTAATAAGCGATGTTATAATCCTGAATTGAATAGAGAATTCTAATTTGAATTTTGAATTTGTATTTGAGGCGCTTTTATAAAAGAATATTTGCAAAAAAAGACAAAAGGTCCTATTTATCATCGTATACAAGTCCCCACTGCATACCAATTAGTTGGCAAACTGTGCCTAATAAAACTTATGAGTTTGTCACGGAAAAGTTATAGCTCCCATGGGAGCTCTTTGAGTCACTTTGTATTCGACAAATAATTCAATGTAAAGAAGTTTTAGGCACAACTTAATTTTCATTCGAACTTGTGAAAGGATGAAAAGAAAAGTATGGAAGAATTTAAAAGTGGGTTCGGCTTTTAATCCTGAATGAAATGAACTGAATGTGAGGGCTATTGTTTGGTTTTTCTCGAGTCTCTCCCGACTGAGTGTTGTCCTCAGCCGTTGAGCGTCGGTCTTAATCTGAACGAGTATCTTCTAATATCACCGTTGTATTTTCTCCTGAAACTTCGAATATCAATTTAATCCGTGAATGAATGGATTATCTTGTGCCAATGAAAACACATATAAAACATAAATTTATCTTTCTCTCACTTCAAAAGGCGAAAGTCAGGCCACAGGCAAATATTCAAAATTTATAATTTTAGCCTATATTTGGCCTCGGATCATTAACGATCCATTCCGAATTTTATCAAAACTGGTCCAGCGGTGTAACCGTGAAAGAGTTGACAGACAAAAATACAGACTTTCGCATTTATAATATTGGTATATGGATTTCCGGGCTTCATGACATCATGGTCGTGAATGACATCGGGAACTCGTGAAAATGAGAGAGATGAAAAATGAGAATTCAGCTAATACAGATTCCTTCCTTCATAGTCGTATTCCTCATTACGTGGAATGAAACAAACACAACAACTTTTTTGGCACTATTAATAGAGTGGTATGCCATTTCACAAGTAAATATTCAACCAGTGTGTAGGTTTCCTTACGATTTTTTCCTTCATCAGAAGCAAGTGGTGATCGATGAACTACTAGATTGGTATACAAACTCATATGAGACGAGTAGGATTCGAACCGAATTCGATTTCGAACTAGAGACGGGCTTAACCATTACACCACTACCGCTTCACCAATTAAGTACAAAATATATTCGTAAAGGATGCGAATTTCTCGCTTCAGTCGCAATAAAGGAAATCCATTGAAAAGGACAGGAAATATATTTGACACTTGAGTAATAAATCGTAAAATTATGACTACTTTCCCTTTTGCGTTAGACAGAAACGGCTGATGTTCTTTACGGCACTTTTGAAGGTCAACGACTTTTCCAGGATTAGACAAGGAGGGCAATAATTTTGCAATTTTTAGGCCTTCACAAGCAATTTTTCACGAATTTACCAAAGCTACAAACTAACATTTCGGAACGACCACTGCTGAGAAGAAATTCCGAAAGAAACTCAAACGGTGTTGGTCCCTATCGTGCCAGAAGGGTATTGCCATTTTTTTTATATAAATTTATATACAATTTTTTCTCAGTAATATAACAATATAAGTATTCAATAAATTTAAGAATATTTATGTTCTTCGTATCGACTTGACTAATTATATATATTGTAGTAGTTAGGACCATAGGATTCAGAGCGTTACGACCGAAAATTTATGGATCGATTCGGTTTATTCAGAGCCGAATCTTCAAAATTTGAAGTTTATTTATTATGAGGAATATGAGAAAGAGTGTGAGTTCCCGGAGATGAGAGAGAGTAAACATAGAAATCTACTTTGCAGACTACGCTGCAGAATGGACTTGTTCACGATAACCGGTGGAACAGGCATAGACACAAACCAATCTAGGTCGGATGTCTGTTTGCGTGCCTGAGACAGATCGGCATTGAACATTGTTTGGGCGAATCTAACGTCGCCTAGGATATCCTAAACTGAGGAGGTGCCTATAATTTCGAAGGACCAAATATACAGATCAAAAGGACCCGGTGTATTAACTTGTGTACAGATAAAAGTAAAGGTGTACTGATGACGCGAAATGGGACGTAGGTAAGACTGAACTTCTTACCCCCACTCGTCTGCCTCAGCCCCGCGTATCGGCACTCAACTTAGGTTAAAGAAATAGGAATAAGGTGTCTCCACTCCAATTCTTTAGGCAAAGCAAGTTGCGCATGCGAGGTGCATTCGGCCGTTTTGATTGCATATGTATCTTCGCCATTATTGGCCTTATCATTCAAGAGAAGCTGTCAAACAGTGAGAATTGCCACCTCAACCACCTCACACATCGCAGTGTATCTGAATGAATAATACCCCCGCATTCCCGCCGTACCATTTGTTTGAGATAGGATCTACTCGTAAGTACACAGCGAGCTCCAGTTACTGTCATTCCGCTGATTGCTCCAGCCGGCTTTGATTGACGTGTCACATACTATTATATTGACTAAAATAGGTACAGTATCTCTCTATCTCAATATTTCATCTGAGCATCAGAGCTGCCTCAAGCGGCCTCGCCTAGTTTAAGAAAAATACCAATAAACACGAGAGAGCTCTACACAATAATTACTTTAACTTTGATTTGAAAATCATATCGAACAATATTGTCCGAACTGTACAATGGAGAATCTAAGGCCTACGATATAACCAGAATATATTGATCGAAAATTATATTTAATAGCCATTCCGGATTGACAATAACGTACCTGCTTAATTTAATTCCTCGAAATTAATTATTCGCATCATTTACAGTCCACAGTGATCCAAATACTGACTATAGGCCACCTTACACTCTTCGCGCCAGCATACTTCGTATTGGGCTATCCTTACCTAGTTGGTTATCTATATATTTATTCCTCATACCCAAAATTATTCTCATATAATAACTACATTAGCAATTTAACAGTTCGTTAAAAACGTTTCACTTTTACGCCAGACACGAGCATCCATCTAATAAACTCGTAAAACATAATACGAACTCCCGCTTAATGATCAAATCTAAAATTAATTACGGCGCACATTATTCACCATCAATCTTGCTTGAAAGATGGTCCTTTCTTTCAAGTCCATCCGTATACCCCGAAGTTGGGGTTGTTTATTATTAAAATCTATCCCTTAGCCTGGCGGAAATCTCGAAAGTTTCCGAGGGTCCTCCGCGAATCTGTCAAGTTATTGTTTGGCAAGTTTTAAATTGAGACAAGTGCTGTTCTGTGCTGTAGTGAAGAGCAAACTTATCAGGCCCCGCCAATTATACACACGTTCTAAAATTCTGTATTTTGCTTTTAGTTTCGAGTTATAAATTAATAATAATAATGATAATAGTTTAATTCAGATAACATGATCCATAGGGGTTAGTAAAAATTTACCTTAAAATTAAAATTAGTAAGACATTTACGGACATATATAGACAGACATAAGCAATATAGGACCCACTGCTACCGGCCAGATGTCTACGTAACTGTGTGCAGCCGTATCAACCGAGCTAGCATCGGCAAGTCCCACCGGTCTGCCAAGGCGTGCAAGATAGTGTTGGGGCTAAATTGCTAAGGAAATAAAAATATGGTCTACGAGTGTGTGAGAAAAATATTTCTCTATGAAGAATAGATACGGTACTAGCAAACCGTCCCAGCTTCGCTCGGGTAAAACCACAATAAAACTTTCACAGAAATCACCCTATAAATTCAGGATTTGAACTAACAGTAACAACGTGAATTCAATTATGTTTACCGCTGAGCTGTCTACTCATATCTTTAGTTGACGAAATTTTGAATGGGATTATTCGTTATTTCTTATCCCCCTATCTATCATTTAACTACCCTAAAATTCAAATTTTATAAAATCCTAAAACATGGCTTTCATTATTTTTGTTGCATAGCATTTGTGCCAAGATCAGTAAAGATTTTCGTTATTGTTCATACAAAATTGACCCCCAATTTTTACCCCTTTAGGGGTCGAATTTTGAAAATTATATTCTTATCTGAGCACTACGTAATAACCTAAAACTACTGCCCAAATTTCGTTTATAGCTTCTACGGTTTAGGCTGGGCGTTGATTAGTAAAAAACGCTTGTTTTTTTATATATATGGTATTACTAGTACCTCTGGCCTTCCATAGTATTTACCTATATGTATTTCAATATGTATAAAAAGTGCCTTGTGCTAAAAATGTTTCTACCAGTTAGTTATATGGCAGAATCCGTTTGTAAATAAATTATTACCACGAAAGTCGAGGAACTTCTAGCATATCATTCTGAACCATGACTAGGTACTTAGTTGCCCAATCTTTTTAAATATTCTTGGAATTTTATGTAAATGTTCAATAGTTTTGTCATAAGAAGGAAAATATTCGTATTTTCTCGATCACAACAAAGAAACCTTTATAATTGAACATTGAGACGTGACCGAAAATACGGTATCAAATATTGTTCACAATTTACCCAATCAAAGAGAAAAACAACAAGCATGAATGACATATTAATTTATTTTTACAAGATTTTATTCACTTTTAAATTCTTACTCATAAACATATTTAAAACCAGACTCAAGATTAAGTTGTACTTTTACTTAAATACTTTAACAATCATGGTATAAATTTATATAATATTCACAAGAATACAGATACCACGACGCCTTAAAATTCTTATTTGATTTTATAAACCTATAAACTACCAGCGATTTGTAAGTATCTACCCGCTACGATCAGATATTTCTGACACAACTCCACTCGATACATTTAGTCATATATAAAATAGCAGCATGTATTGGCGCAATATCCTCTCGTGTGTTTCCAGATAATATGATAGTAAGGTGACCCTTTGAAGGATTACGCTAGTCTCTTATAGAAAAGTAAGCGACTTAACTGAATTTCCCGTCTTTGTGCGTAACTCAACCTAGCTTAGCTCGGCTTTATATCTTGGTATGCTTATAGCACTACTTTACTTTTGAATGTGAAATTTTCAAGCCAGCGTTGAAAAGAGAATTTATATAACTTACGTAGATTCTGAGTGACCCTAGGCGCGCCCTAGACAAGCAAAATAACAAGTACGTAGTGGCTTTTATTACTTAGCCATGAATCGGAACAGTTTCATACAAACTTTCAGCCCCCATTATAGTCACTTTGGGGGTGATTTTTTTTTTAAAGTAGCCTATTTTTAAACTGGTCCTTTATATAATGTACATACTAAACAACGGAATAGGCAGACAGACAGACAGACTTTCGCATTTAAGTACTTATAATTAATATGGACCCCTTCCATCAAGGGTCACCAACCCAGTACCTGTCAGTATAGTCGATAGACAATCAGAATTCCAGAATGCCAGCATCCCGCAGGAATGCGGCGGATCCCGAAGCCCGTAATACCTGTGATGTTCACTTTATTGAACAGACTAACCTACAGGTACATACATAGTTTAGCAGATAGTTTGTACTTACCCTCTAATTCCTACAAAAGTATATAAATAGACAAAATATACATTAGCTTAAAGTATGCTTTACACGTAGTATGTTTTGCCTCGTACAAGTGTTTTACGGATCTGGGATTTATCATCCAAATAGATTCTTGTTTTTAAGGCAACCTTACGAGACGTTTGCAAATAATGGACCTTTAATGAAAATTGTGCGTTTAAATGTTATAAAATAGAAATAATATGATGAGAATTCGATCAATTGTGAAATGTAACATATTATTTGGAAATTTGATACCTCTGCTTCCTTTTTAACAGGCAGAGAACTGAAGAACGCGACATGACAGCTGAAATAGTTATTCACTCGCGCGGTCGACTTGATCTAGCTAGGAATTTGAGAACATATAGTTTTATTACCGTGTTTGTGTAAGTCAGATGACGCGTGCGTTTCGCTTTTGTTTTAGCGGAGGGATAGATAAGGTTACAGCAGTACTCAATGATACTGATGCATTATATATATAATAGTTGTTTTCTTTTTTCCTATGAACAAAACCACAGACAAAAATATATAAATTTTATTTAATTCTTCTACTGCTAAAAACTTTTTTACAGCAGTTACTATAATAGCAACTAAATTGACAACTGTCTGTCTTCTCAACACCAACAAGTCAACAAATTGCAAGATCGTACAAAGTTTATACAAAGGCTTTTTACTATTTTTTTTATCAATCATGACAAAAGCACCGAAACCAGGCGATAAGAACAGAGATCTTTCTTTCCATCCATTCACCATCACTCCCGAAAGCGCACACACTGCTATACTACTTTTGTCGTCAACAGAATTTAATATATTGAGCTGGGTAAGTGCATTACCACTAAGCCCTGGGTTAATTAGTCTCATCATCATCTTCTCATAAGTAGGAATAATGACTGTCCAACATTGTTTTTCATCACAAACATTGGAATAATCGGAATATGTGGCGTGGTGTTCAGCACAAGAATAAGACACTCCATATCCACCTTTGGAGATCGTACGAGGCGACTAAGGGACACACAGTCTAGGCAGCTGATAGGAAACAATAGTATTCACAAGGAAAGTTCAATGTCAGGCAGGCGGCGGGTTGTAAAATCACAGCGGAAACTTCAAAATTGTAAGGTTATTCTTTATGTTGACACCGGGCTTTAAGTCGTAACAGTCCCGAACGCTACATACGAACATGACAGAGAGAAATCGCAATCTATATTTTCACAGACTCTTCGAGCGATAACGAAATTTTCGGCCCAAGAGCTAGAAAATAGATATGTATTGTTGAACCTGGGCGCGATCCGATACATACTTCCTCTGTTGGACCTGACTGAGTTGAACATCAAGCGGTTTGCCCTGAAGGCTTTGGCCCAACTCTGCCAGTTGCCTGAAGGCAGGAATGAAGTACTTTCTGATCCTGTTAATTTAAAGAAAATTGCGTATATGTTAGTAAAGGTATGCATATTACATATTTGTTGCGTTATGCAGTTGATATCAGTATTTTATAAAAAGGTTACTGTGAATACAGATCAACAATGTTTCTTATATTTAATCAATGTATTATATTAATCAATCATCAAGTAAAAATATAAGAGTGAGATTAAACGTCGCTGCGATTACGTTGAAGGAACAGTTTGCAACATTATAAAACATCATTCCAAGCTTCACTCTTTGCCAGTACAATATTACCTAGTTGCTTTTTCTTCTTGTTTCTTGTCTATTTTGTAATGCTAAACAATACGAAGCGTCAGAATATTGGCATTGTATGTCAAGTAGTATAGACATCTTTCTACGGTCTACCGGGACTGGAGAGGAAAACCGGTGTCCTAATAGTAAGACATTAAAATCTCTGATGATGATATGAAATGTTATTTGTGTGTGTGGAAATTATACAATCTCGAATTGTAATGTAATAATCTGGCTTGGCATTAGCAACGAAATGTCGTAGTTGTCAAACCGCCCACCCAACCACGTCCAACCAAGTTATTTGTAGATCTTTATATATTACAGATTGAAGACGTGTTTGTCCTAGAATTTGCTTCGTTAGTCCTGTCAGAGTTGACCAGGGAGCCGCACGGGTGCGCGCAGCTGGTTGCTGCTAACATTCTGAGCAGTCTGTTCTCTAGGATGAAGAACAGTCTGGATCCTGATGTGCAGAAGAATTGCTTGCAGGTGAAGCTCATATCAATTATGCGAATAGCATAAAATGAGAACCTAGAAAGGTGGTATGCTTGCATATCATCTGACAACGGATGGCAAAGACCGCGCTGATTAGAGAAGAAAAAGTAGGAAAGCGAACAGTATTGGTGTGCGCTATTTCTTATGTGAGCTAAAACATAATTTATGGGTTCGAATACGTCTAGCAGAATTCAGAGACTGCTCTGCTGTTTAGAATTTCTAATATTGTAAATACAAAAGGTAGGAACAAAATGAATTTGAATTCCACTTCCTATAGAATTCGTCCAATTCAATTTATCAGTTTATTGGAAAATATTTTTGCCCAAATTCAACTTTACACATTTTTATTTTATTTTTTTGAGAGCCAAATTAGACGTGAAATTCTTCATAAATAAGTTCTGACAATAGGTCTAATGGTTTTCAGTCGTCACTCCCACGTCCTCCCACTCAAAATGTTCACACTAACATTAGGGCGTGGGCTATAATAATTAACATTATAAGTACAAAACGATGCCTGCAGAAAACATAAATAGTACCTACTGCTTTATTGGCGACGAACATGGCGCATGAGGGGATAGATCAGTTTATAGTTTAAAACATATTATATTTCTAGAATGTAGTTATTTCTTATTGTTTCTTTAGAATTCCCCAAAGACCTGCACAAATATTACCTCGCATTTATCCTGAGAATTATCAAAACTTGTGCTAAAAAACAAATCCATAATTTAAAGAAAATGCAATACATACATTTGCAGACTTTAGCTAAAAAAAATAAACATTTCACAGACACTAAGCAACCTTCTAGACGATCCAATATGTGCCTCGGAAGTGACGAAGAACCAGCAGTTCTCGTGGGCGTCCCTGCTGGCCCTGATCCAGAGCAAGTTCTTGGCCATACAATTCGCTGCCATAAGGACCGTCGATCAGCTCATTTGTAGATATAACGACTATAATGTGCAAAAATCCTTCAAAGCTAGCACTGGTGTTTTGGATCATTGTGATATCTTAGAGGTGTTTAAATTTAAAATACTTTATAAATCTCGTTTTACGTTCCCGTGGAAATTTCGGGAAACTCTTGGTAACTACTCCCTTAGAAGAAGGAAAGAATCTACTTCATATCATATTTCAGCTTTCTACACCAAATGAGAGTCGGCTGTGCGTTAGCTAACTCTCAGACAGTTACGCAGATATTTTATATACTTTGATGACTTTTATTTTATATGATGATATTTTATATACTTATCTTTGGCCCGGGACTCAACCTCGTGAATTTTAAACGGGTACAGTGTTTTTTCCAGGATGATTAGTAGGTACCCTCTGTCCTTCCTAGCAATACGTTTGCGAAATTTTAAGACGATAGGTTGAATGGATGCAGCAAACTCACTTTCGCATTTATAAGTTGTTGGTATCGTTGATCCAATTAATTGACACTGAGATTGATTTACACAACATAATTTTACCGATACTTAATTGCTATACCAGAACCTATCATGATATTTAGTTTATTTTTCAGTCTTATGAATTCCGAGACGTACACACCCAAGTGCTCGGAGTTTTGAAGAATTACGCGGAAACTGAAGAGAATTCTGCACATCTGTACCAATCTGGGTGTATACTGAGACTGTTGGCGTACCTGGAGATGGCGCTGCCAGCCATGAAGCCACATTGCTTGGCTGTGTTGACCAAGATGTCTTTCACTGCTACGGGAAGAGACGTTAGTAATTTCATGTATCTTTTGTGGAGAATTTTTGAAATAGGTACTTTCTTTTGAGTAAGATATTTCAGAAAATCTAACAAATATTAAATTACCCGAGCATGACTAGGTATATTCATAAGTGCGTAATTTAACTCATATTGATGACATTATTAAAATAGATTTTAAAGGAATCCTAAGTATGGTATATAAGGTTATTATATCCTTCCAAGAATATATCAAACGAGGTAACTAAAGGATATAAAACCTTGACAGCTGATATGAAATAATAACATTCCTAAAGAGGCTGTCAGCCGTTCAACTATTGATCAGTTAATCATAAAAGCCGAATCTTCAAAATGTAGTCCCCTGGGATCGGGGCGCGATAGCCGAGAATACCACCAAGTTTATTCACAGGAGAGGTTGATTAATACATTTTTTCTACATATCTAAAATTTGTATCCGGAATTTCAACGATGTATTTTGTCAACACAGGCATTATACCAGACCGGAACGGACCTGGTCTTCTGCCATCAATTGCTGAGCTCCAGCGTAGAACTGCTCGCCGATGCGGCCATGGGAGTTGCTAATATGACGAAACTGTTGCCAGCCGCTGTTAGGATGTCTGACACGAACATTATTGAAGCTCTATGTGGTAATAAGTTATTATTTCAGTAGACTGAACTTACTCTTGAATGATAAAACTTCTTTCAAACCCCATCTGGTTATCTGATACGAATATCATTGAAGCTTATGTAATGAATAAATATTTCAATGGTCTAAGTACCTTCATCATCATTATTGAATATGATGGGGATGTTATCATGAATGCTGCCATCTTGATTAAACTCTTTCCAGCCGCCATTACAATGTCTAATACGAATATCAATTAGGCTTTATATGATAACTAAGTATAATAGGTTCACTTATAATCATTCAATTACGTGAAGATACCATGGGTGTTGCCAATATGATGAAACTGTTGCCAGCTCCACTCAGAATGTCTAACACGAAAATGATTGACACTAAATGTCTAAATGTTGAGGCTTAAATTTCAGATATTTCAACGAATACATCATTCATTACATGTACTATTATTTTATAATTACATGATCGACAGTGGTTATTGCTAGAACTGAATTGATAGCATGAAGAATTGATATTTTTATAACAATATGTCGTGTAAACATGAAGATCAAGAATAAAAAATATTACTTTTGATTACCCTTGCAGCGATCTTGAGCGACGACGTAACATCCTGGTTCTTCATTCGTATGAACTCTCTGCGAGCTCTGGCCGAGTTGTGTCGGATCATACCAAAGGCTGCGTACAGCCTCGTCGAACCCAAGACCTTTGCTTCTTTGAGGGCAATCAATAAGAAATGTAAGTCAAAATATGTTCCAATATTTCAGGGACCTACCTGTGTCTCATTTTATTTTATTTTTACAAACTTATTTAACTTGCAATGTTTGTTCGGGTGGAATCTTGCCACTCAATTTTTAAGCAGATATCTTCAACCGATTGAGCTGAAAATTTGTACACACATTTAGTTTGGATGACAATGCATTATATGATAAGCATAACCTGATGGTGCAAACTTATTATAGATAAAGAATCACCAATCGAGGCACAGCGGTTGGCGGTGCAATGCTACCTCAACCTGCAGAGCTACCACGTCAGCACCAACGCAATGCTCAACCCTGAGTTCATGCAAGAACTGCTCGATATACTCACGGTGATATATACTTTCACTACAATTCATCTTATTTAATTTATTTAACAGTTTATGTATTTTGTACATAGGATAGTCAGACAGTAAGTAGGTAAATTTCTTCCAGCAGACCCATGAGAGGAGAGTTTAAAAGAAATCCAGACATGGGTGCTACAGAAAAATATTAAAGTAAAAAGAGTTATCAATTTTGTCTTTCGTCGCATCACGCAACTGCTCGATGGAATTTGATGTGGTTTTCACAGTTGTATAACTTAAAACGAAACGAAGTGTAGATTTTATCCCGATACGATGCGTAGAACTCGAAATATTAACAATAACAAAATATATGCGGACGGCAAAAGCTACCTAGTAACTATTAAACATTATTTTTTTCAGAGAATTGACACTAGTCTGAAGATCATGACTTGTCAAGTCCTCGAAGGTCTGATGGCGCATGACGCAGCAAAAGATCTGTTCTCTTTGAAGGACGGAGAAAAGGTTAGTAACTTGACATCCTCTAGTTGCTAACTGAAGATAATGTTAATAATGCAATAACTTTAAATTGCTAAAGTACACTTTTTTACACTCCATAACCCAGAAAATCTGGTCCACTAACGTCCCATCCACATCACCGAAGCCAATTAGTAAATCCCTTCCTTGTAATTGGTAAGCAGCTATAGCTACTGTCCTTTAAAGTGGTACGTAAAAGAGTTAACACAACTAAAATCCTCATCCTCCTCGCATCGTTTTCCTCGTAAGGAGTAACTTCTCCTTCACAATGCGTCTCCACTTGTTCCGGTCGAACGGCGACGTGCAGAGCTGCATACAACATTCAATTGCTACTTTCCAACTAAAATATCTAACAATTAGAAAAGAATCGGTAAATCCGTGATGAATACAACAGGTGGTGTCGAATTGCCTGAGAATCGAGCACATTGGACTACGGAACGCGCTGTGCACGCTGATATCCAAAAGCGTGACCGATGATGGAGCGGACACCTACTTGGAGCTTGGCACCATACATTAGTATGTCATCATAATCATCAAGCGCGATAACTATTCTTATTGACTCAGCATCTTCTTCTTTTCAACACTTTTCTTTCTCTTTTTTGTAGTAGGAGTTATATAACTATATAGATTTAGGTTCCAAGATCGTCATAATAAATGTTGGCCATAGAGTAAATATTAGTATTCCCATATGTAGACGATAGTCTACATTTTTCTTCTTTCTTGATTTTATTTATTGGAATGCTATAACTACTGTTGCAGGAGTTGCCAACTAGGGGGGCGTAGAGAGTTGTCAACTAGCAGCTAAACAGCGAAATTGTCTTGCTGTCAATAGCGAGCTGATGATAGCTCTAGCAGAAACAATTTTACAACTCACATTATTATTTCCAAGATTAAGTTAAAAGCATATATAACAAATCCGTTTAAACATATTCTTTTTCTTCGGTCATCGCAGTATGGTAGAGAATAGAATGGCAAGGTACGTAGTCCGGGCATGGAACCCAGCTCTGGACACAATCTTCCGACACCACACCTCCGCCAAACTCGCTTATATCGGCAGGCTAGATATCAACGACTTTACACAGGTATATAATGTCATTTTCAAGTTATTTTAATCGTATAAAGGGTCTGATACGGATTGATAGATCTAGTAAATTATTTCCACAAATACATATAGACTTGTTGCGTCTGCCGTGCCGTTCCATCTGATTCAAACCCTATGTCGAACAAATAGGGGCAAAGAAAAAAGAAATCTGGGTTACTCCGAAACTACCGAACCGCTTTCAAAAATTATATTAGAAAGGTAGTTAGAAAGATCCAAGGTTGCTATAGGATATATTTTCTCTCAAAATTCCTACGGGAGCGAAGGCCCGGGCAACATCTAGTACATTTATAATTTTGACTGACTAAATTTCACCAAGATATTTTTCCCGCGACCTGTTAAAGGTTTTGCCTTATTGTTACCTGAACAAAATACATGTACCTAAATGCGTAGATTTCACTAATAACTAAAATAGATTGATCTGATCTGATCTGACCTGTCAGGAAGGATTCTACGTCCAGAAGCGTCTGGAAGAGTCGTTCCCCACGATCCAAAAGCTGATGGAACAGAAGCCACCGTACCGAAACCCGGTCTACATCTGCATGTTCCATACGTCTGTAGACGCTATGTCGGCTTTGGATATCAGGACACCATGTTAGTATACATTCTTTACTTTTTTATCTTTTCTTTACTCTTTTATTATTTTTTCATCTCATTATTGTTTTCAAAACTAAGTTAAAAAGCATGTGTCACATGTAAGTATAACAAATCCATTCCTCTTTACGTCTTCTAATCTCACATCTGAGCACATTCCTGTTCCATCCTCAGCCAAAAAACATCTAAACTTGATTCTCACGAACTCACTCGGTCTTTGACATCCTAGATTGTCACAATCTTTTTTTTTGTATTCAGTTGAACGGTCCTTGTCCAAAGTGAACATATCTTCCACGCGCATGAGATTCCCAGATTTGCCGGACGACGAGAATCTGCGAGCTCATTTCCTTAAGCTACGCATGTGGTTTGGGGACCCGTTAGTATTCAGCACTACGTTTATTTATTTTGTTTATTCCAAAAACTAGGAAATTGCAATAAAAACCAATATACTACTGTAATATAGAAGATTGAAATTTCAATTTATTTATGTTCCCATTGTTACACAAATTAATGGTGCCCTGTCATCCACGGTAGGTTTGCAAGTGTACCTACTGCAACATGTTTTCATCATATTTAAAAGTAATATTTGATTTACAGAGCAAAATCTATGCATTTCTTCGAAATCGAAGACGCTCACTACGAAGTAAGGTATGTGCTTAAAATCATTATATTAAATATAAAATCACTATTGGCTCGACCGCATGAGGAACACGTGCATTCGCGTTTTTTTCGTGAGTTCAATTCCCACACGATTTTTTTCTTATAAAATCACATAATCATTACAGATACCGCGACAAATGCCAAGAGGTTACGTCATCGCTGAAGTACCGCGCGCAGATGTTGGCAGAGCTAGTGGCTGACGAGATGTCAGGTGTGGGACAGGACAGGGACTGCTCCATGCCCAGTGTCGATCTTCATGTGTCTGATCTGATGGTAGTATCACAGACCTGTTTACTTGGTTCATACAGTCGAATTTCGAAAACATACACGCAGCAATCGGGTTAGAGAGGTACGGGGAGGGGGCCCACTCCCAACGTTTCATATGACGCGTTGGAATTAACTATTGGAAAATAAAATTAATTTATAGATAGGCATATACAGATAGATACAGCATCACGTCTTCCATAATGTAACAACTCTGAATTATCAACGGTGGCAGCTGTTACGCCTTTAGCAAAACCTTGTATCTCGTTCAACTGTGGTAAAAAAGTATTGAATCGCAAGCGGACGGATTCTATAGACGGTTAACGTCAGACCGGTGACCGGTAATAGTATCAGAGACGAATCTTCGAAATTTAAAACTAAAAATAACACTTTTACGTATCCATCTGTTTCTTTGCAGACTGCCAATAATTCAATGGTCCTGGGTATAGGACTGGTACAATACGGCGGAGCCCTGGAACGAGCGCTGTTGTACAAGGTGCTAGCTGACAGAATAGGAGTCCCTTGCGCGTTATACCGCACCAGCTACGCGCATGCGTGGTGTGAGGTTGCTGTACCGGCGCCTGATGAAGTAAGTTACTAAGTAAGTTACTAGATGACGAAGGTAAAGGAATGGGTTCATTATTTTAGCATATTCTCTGTCTTATCCAGGTGTGTCCTTACTAATACTAACATGAGCCTGAGCCTCTTTGGGGTTACTATTGTTGCATCAATTGTGAGGACTAACTACCTAAGTACATTTGCGGGATATGGAATGATTTTATTCTAGGGTGGAACAGACGCCTCTTCAGACAACGCGAGTTAAAAATACGTCAATGAAAATGTCAAAGTCGAACAAACATAGCTTTCTTTTCGACCATTTTACCTAGTCGTGACGTCACTTCTATGTGTCATTTAGTATGGACAAGTTCAAAAATGTGTGATTTTATTTTTGTCATATCTTTGAAAGCATTGTCATTATCACAGTACTTTTTGTTTCTATATAGAACTTCTTCTAGCCATCAACCCAAAATTTTGTCACAAGAAATTTCGAATATTCATCAAATCGAAAGTGTCAGCTACCCTACTGATTTTCCAGGACGTTGTGGACGAATTGGAAGAGAATTATCTGGCGGGTTTCCTCCGCGCCAACTACGTGGTCGACCTGATTGAGCGTCCCGGTCGCCTATTGCCGCGGGGGGCAGTGGAGGCGAGGCGGATCACGGGGCCCCCCGGCGCCCCCCCTTACACCGCCGGCAAGCTGCCTCAAGTGTGTCAATGCCAAAAGAACGTGGTCAAATTTGCGTTGCCGATGGAGTCGTAGGATAAGTGCGACTTGCATTGAGGCTCTGACGAAGCAAAAAGCAAATTTTTTTTTTCTAATAAAAGTTGTGTGACGATATGTGGGGCTGAGGCAGACGAGTGGGGTGAGAGGTTGCGCAATGGCTCCGCATCTTTGCGAACGAAAGACTAACGAAATCTTCAGCTATTTTGTCTTAGTGTATGTTTGCGAGGCACTAGTTTCTCGGTGACATATACTAGTTGGAGCCATGCCATGTCGTGCCGTTGCCTCGACGCAGCATGTTTCGGCTTCGTTTTCTATAGGTTTTGACACTGACGTACGTTTACGTACGTCGAAACTTCACACAATTTCTGCGTTGTTCATCGACGGATGTCAACGTGACGGAGGACAATGGAGCAATAGGGCATGGCCAGTTCGTGTAAAAATATGTATATTTATTTAGTGTGTATCGTACCAATAATTACACAATTTTATGAATAAAATGTTTATTCTCCTTAAAATAAAATACAGTACACGATAAACGGCAGTTTTCGCTTCGTTCACAATTTCAACAATAAATAAATTCCTTACAAAATCTCACAAGGCACGTCGTAAGACACATTGCACAAATGGACGGAGAGACGATCACAAACATTTATTCATAATGCAGACGACGATTAAAGTTTTAATTAATTGGCCAGAAATAAAACACTAAATCTAAATCTATAATATTTCAGTATTAAAAAAGAACGAGACAAAACATTTTAGCCTACACAGGGTTAATAACCAGTTCAATATTTTTAATAGTATCCATGAATAATCACCAAATAATAACATTTTAAGCAATATTGGCTGGTTAATTTTACAGCTTGGTTTAATCCTATTTTTATTCTAAACCTTAAGGGCTAACTCGCCGTTGGGGGAGCTAGTGTAGTAAAGTTAATTCCCAAAGAAACAGCTGTTTTTTTAAGTGTCTGCCAAAGAAAAAGGTCCTTGCGCGGAAAAACACTAGACATATTTAGTTAATACATCGTACATTGGTCAGTCGTCTGCAATATGCACTTAAAACTAGATTATACATTAAAACTACAATTTCTATCACTACAATAATAGACGTAATGGTAATAACTATGTAGTTATTGACATGTGTCAAAGTTAAAATATTTAAAATAAATAGTAGGGGAGCTTTGTATAGAATTTGTGTAGTTCTCGACCGTGTGTTGCCTATTGAATTCGAAACTTTTGAAATAAGAGAAGTTTGTATGACAGTGAAAATTTAAAAACAAAAAGTTATTGAATACCTTGAATTAAAAATACGGCAATGAAAATGTCAAAGTCGAACAGCTTTCTTTTCGACCATTTTACCTAGTCGTGACGTCACTTCAGAATAAAATTATTGAATTCCTTGAGCGCGTCAGACAGAGCAAATTTTAATGATCATATTCTTTTTTAGTATTTAAATTTTAATTCATAAAGAAGTTAATATCGTGGGATTATTTTTATTTTCTTTATGTTCATAAATACATAATTTTAGTTTTGAAATTTAAACACTAAAAACAATATGATAATTGAAATACACAGTTTTCATCATGGCTTGTTAATATCGTCAGATTATTATAAGCAATTTTGGTGGAAAGGAAAGGGACCAACATTGTTTGAATGAGTTTCTTTCGGCATTTCTTCTCAGCAGTGGTCGTCCCGAAATGCTAGTAGTTTGTAGCTTGGGTGAATATCATTTAATTTAGAATATGACGTGAAAAAGTGCCTGTGAAGGCCTATATCCCCCCTGACACGTTCCAGTAACTGCCAAAATGCCTTTACTTTAGCTTCCGTACTATAAACATTGCTTACGTCTTACGATACTAAAACTGGAATACTAACAAATTAAAGCAAAAATATAATTTAACATATACAAACTAACTAATTGTTCATACCTTTTAGGTAACTTTTTCTGAAAATTAACTTATAGTATACCAATTCAATATTAAAAATCAAGTTTCAAAATTAGAATTATTCTAGATGTAAAATTGAAATAAAAAATAAGTCAGTCTATAATTTATGGTACATCATGGCCACTAACTTGTACAAAATGTATATGGGAGAGTTTTAAAATATGTAATTTTTTATCAAGTAATTATGATTATATATATAAAATGGGTGTATTATTAAATGCAAGTTTAAAAATTATAAGCATCGTATAAAATAATACTACTGGTATTTAGAACTACAAGGTAGGTGTAAGAATAATTTACTTAATGAAGGCGAAAGAAAAACGTTCTCAAAACAATAAACAAGGCATAAGTTAAAAATCTTGAGCGAATTTCGTGTCTCGTATTTCGAATTTTCTACAAAAAAAACTTTTATCAAAATGATTATAATAATAGGAATAGTTAAATACATTAAAAAGTTACTTGTGTTCAACATCTCCATGTCTTGGTCTGATAGCGTCAAAAGATTTCAAACTTATTCACACTCTAACCTTCACTTGTTTTTAGAATTTTACAATCACGGGGGTTAATACGGGTTTGCATTGATTCACCATCGAATCGTTTAGAAGTGAGTCGAACGTCGAACCAATCACATTACAGTGTGATTGTCGTTGCGTCACAATGACGCAATATGATTGGTTCGAAGTTGAGATGGGTGGTCAAGCCCGCACTAAGCCCTCAGATGTTTTAAAATGCGTGAATTATTTAAAATTGTTCTTGATATAATAGCCGTGATATAGATATAATAGCTATTTTGACTGAGTCAAATATATAACGCAGTGCGGATTTTTATTACCGCAAACGCTCCAAGCGTGTCAGACCTCACTTTCTAAAATACGCCAGGAGTATTTTATCCTCTTTTTTGCCACTTAAACAGTAGTTTGCGGTATTCCGTGCACAATTTGCGTCCTGCTGCGAGCCCGTGGTAGGGGCTCCGGTGCGCGGGAAACTTGGGAATCTTTGAGGGAAAGCGCTGAGCCGGTGGACGCTTGTGATGGCGGCCGGGAAGAATGTAGGGTCACCGGTTGGCTTGTCTGGATGAGAAATATTAAATTTTAAAGCAAGTGCATAAAACGAGCAATTTTATCCTGGGCGATACGACGATATTATCAATTAAAACATTCTCAATTCTTCAATAAGTATCAAATTATAATGAAAACTCACCCCGTTTGTCAGTCTTGATGAAGAAAATTTGTATACTATCTTGTCTTGAAAGTCTATATTAGACCTTAAGATAAAAACAATATGTGTAAAATTAGCTTACACAACTCACCGCTTGGATAATGGTAAGCGTTTAAGATATTTTCTTACTGTTTTCTTGGAGGGAACATCGACCATATCACGAAAAGTATAAGTGTCAAATTAGCATGAACAAACTCACCGCTCGGCTAATCGTAGGCGTTTGAGGTCTAGTCTTGATCGGAACATCTCTATATTCATAAATATTGTCTCGTGATCTCGTAGCGTTCTCTATGCCACTTTCTTCTATCTCTGGTACCATAAATATGTCTCCGCTGTAATATCTATCCGTTTCTCTGTGGACGGAAATTTTCTCTTAGTAAATTTGATCGAAGCATGACAACAAAAATACTGCTTTTAAATAAGAAATAAAAATATGAGCGAAATGGAATACGGTTTAAATGGGAAAATAATCGAAGAAGCTAGAACTCAATTGGGAAAGTACAAATAATACTATGTTACACAATAGTGCTAACATTGCTGAAGTGTTTCGATAAATTGTAGTACAATATTAGCTGATGAAAGGGTATTTTTTAATCTCGAAATTATCACGGTAGAATTCCCGGGAAGCGGTAGTATCAAAATCTATGATCAAAATAATAAATGCGTATGAGATAAACAATGAAAAAAAAAACATTTAAAATTCACGTGCAGACTAACCCAAAAATGGAAATTAATGTAAATTTAAAAATTGCAATGCAAATTAAAAAAAAAACACAGCAATAACAGTTCACCTACATTTCCGGAAGCAATTTCCATTTTGGAGGCACAGCCCTGTCGTAAGATAAAACTTCACTTAAGGATTTAAAAAAAAACATCGTACAAGTTTTAGTTTAACAATATTCGACCTTAATAGGTAACACTTTGATCATATTTTCAATAATTTTCTGCCTGGTGTTGAGAACATACCATTATTAGAAAAAAAAAACTCAACACTGTTGTGCGGCATCCTTTATAAAATCTTAAATAGGACCTAACGACAACAAACATAAGGTTCGTTCTTCTTGTAACCCAGATAATTTTACCATATTTCAAAATTCAACTTTAACACCATAACCATTAAGTTCGATCTTCAATTGACGTATCTTACCTTTTGGCATTCCGCCACAGCATACAGCACACGACTAGAAGCACTATGAGCAATAGACACGCGCTGGATACTGTCCAGAATGCTATCTGCAAAGGTTGTTTCGGCTCCCACCAGTACTGAAATAATTAAAAATTATTTATTGCATACGCACACCTAAAAAACATTTTTACGTTAAACATGTTCTAATGTTAGTAAAAATAATTATATATATATATATGGACAAATCTATGCGTTAGTTAGCCCCGAAACAAGTGAGAGGCCTGTGTTACAGGATACTCGCAACGACTAACTCAATAATATCCAACAAGCGGCTTGTATATAAACAAATATATATTTAGGACAAATCACACAAAATGAGCTAGTTCCAAAGTAAGTTCTAGGCTAGTGATTATGGGATACTAACTCGACGATACTATATTTTATAACGAAAACATATATAGACCCGGGCCAATCAGAAAAAGATCATTTTCCATCATGACCCAACCGGGGATCGAACCCGAGGTCCTCAAATCATAATGTCAAACTTTACAAGCATGACAAGTGTAAAAGATCATTTTGTCAGGTTAAGGTGGAAAACGACTTTTTCCACCACTGAACCAACAACGCCTCAAACAAGGCTACAAATAAAAATTAACTTAAGAACATTTGTTACTAAGATTTACTATGGATTCTGTGGGAAATAAAGAGAGAGTATTTATTTCGTCTTACCTCTGTGATAGGCGGGTAAGTGGGTACAAATCTGCCGATAACAGTAGGTAGGTACATGGTCCAGAAGGCCAGCTCCGTCTGCCTGTAATTGAGCTGGATGGTGGAGTTGAAGGTGGTGTTCAGGTTGAGATAGCGTAGTTGCCCGGCTCTTGCGACTTCGAAGTGGATGCCGAGGATACGGGAGCGAGTTGGATTGCTAAAAAACATTTACTATTACAAATATGTCAGTCAACACACTATACTTATATGTTTTTTTTGTTAACTTGTCGGCACTATTTTGTCTGTCTAACATGTAATTTTTATTGTAAAATGTTTCTTATAATGACTGTGTCAAAATAAATTTAAAAATAAATAAATATTCCTAATGCACATTTAGTTGTGCATGACAGATGGTCAACAATAGTCCGTCAAGGAGGGTTGCAGGCTGTCGGTTGTGAAATCATAGCCAAATGAACACGGTCCGAAACGGCAGAGGTATAAAAGGTTTGAATAACGATTTTAAGTATATTTAATAATTAATTGCAAGTTCAAAATTGATCATAGCTAAATATTCACAATTTTATGGTTACTATTTAAAAATAAGAATATTTATTTGTGAGACATAGGTAGGTACATTAAAAATACAGTTGAAATAAATTAGTAGGTAGTATCACTATGCTCTGTCTTTAAAGACTTACAAATATTGTTAATTATCATTTAACGTGCATCAGTCAAATTTATTTTAAACATTTGTCATTTATAAATTCATCAATGGTGTAGTAACATTTTTGTACTAGGAGAGAAGTCAAGCGTTTCCTGAAGGTTTTCAAATTTTCATTTTTTAAATCACGCGGCAATTTGTTATATAACTTTGGCGCCATACAGATAAAACAATTTCTTTTCATTGTTGTTCTACAAATACGTGCACAAAGTCTGTAGCCCCGTCTTTGGGTATTTTTCCTAGTATTTATAGATGCTAGTGTCGGAAATAGGGACTCATTTGATTTTACAAAACTAGCTACTTCTAATATATATAGTGATGGTTAAGTAAGAATGCTAAATTTCCTAAAGCTATCCTGGCAACTATCTGTACTTTTTAAATTCATTATTGCTCTAATGCATATTTTACGCGAATCCTCTGCTATGGAGGTTCCCAGCTCCGAATATGACCAGGAATATGATGAGTTAGAGAAAAATATTGCATCCTAACTGCCTAACTAATATTATAAATGCGAAAGTAAGTTCGTTTGTTTGTTACCTCGATATCTTCAAGATCTATCTATTCAACCAATCTTCTTGAAATTTTGCATGCAGGTAGTTAGAAGTATGAATAAAGACATAGATTTTCATTCCGAAAAATCAACGCGGGCGAAGCCGAAGGCAAAAGCCAGTAATAAATAAACTCACCCAAATCTCGCAAAATCCGAATACGCCTTCATGAAGAAATGGCTCATATTTCTATCATTTGGGGTCCAAGCTTGTCTTTCAATCCTATGTTTTACCGGGAAGAATTCTTGGTCCATAAACGGTGCTCCGGTCAGGAAATAATGTTCGGTGTCGTGCGGATATAGTCGCCATTCAGGCCATTTGTACGCCTCCACTGTGGTGTTGAGGACGTACATGTAGACAGGTACGTTTTGTTCTAGTAATAGTTTGACTAGTTTGTCTGTGGGCGCGCGGTAAAGGAAGTCTGATAGCATCTGTTGACAAAGTTAAAGTTATATGAGAATAGTAATGTCAGTTATGGTAGAGACTTTTATTCACTAAATGGTGACAGCGGTGGGATATCACAGCCTTTTTGAAGTGCTTTTCGCAATAATAAGTAACATAGAAGTGGACAGATTGCTATAGATACAGCTTTCGCACATAAAAATATGAAAGAAAATAGTGAACATTTTAGCCTCATTTGACAACTTGATTGTCACTTAAGAGGTAAGTTGTTATATGGCGGAGAATATTATTTATAAGAGTGTGGTAAACTAAGAATCATTTCTTACTCTGACCCCGGGATTACAGCCTTATAGCCCCGAAAACAACCGGAATCATATTGGTCCCTGGTAGCGCTATCATTGTGCACATGTAACTGATGGCATGGAAAAGGCATGTGAAATGCCTTTAGGCGACTTGAATAAAATCTGACTCCAGTGTTAGCAATAAGACACTCGATAAAAAAGAAAGAATGATTATTTTTGTCAATAAATGCACCCGTTTGAAAGGGAGTTGCTTCCGTCGTAGGTTTGCGTTTCCGCTTCCACCACATTTTTCATAAAAATTAGACTAAGTTTTACGTTATTTCGATACACGCACATGTAAATTTAAATACACTCGAAAAGTATTATCTACTAGATGTTGCCCGCGGCTTCGCTCCCGTGGAAATTTGAAGATAAAATATAGCCTAACTCCTAAAAAAAATTTTTGAAATCGTTTCGGTAGTGTCGGAGATTATCCGCCTGAAACACACAAACTCACAAACGCTTACCTCTTAGTAATAATAGTATAGATTAAAGACTTACGTGCACGTATTGGTCCCTGATAGCGCTGACGTTGTGCGGCTCAGGGTGGTAGGTGTACATGTAACGGATGGCGTCGTACACCCCGCGGGGGTTCAGCGTGTAATTGTAGCGTAGGACCAGCTCGGCCACCTTCTGGTTGAACCAGCCTTCGTTGATTTGGAAGTTTGGAGATAGTGTCTCGTTGTTGTCTGTTATGGAGGCGTAATAATATAGATAGATAGATAGATAAAACGTTTAGTTATATAAAAAGTTGATGGTATATGTAGATTGTCCATAATCTAAAAATACATTACATGGAATTTAAAACATACAACTTTCTTGGCATTTATTAATGGAGTGGTATGCCATTGTGTTTGCCATTTCTCACACACAAGTTAATAATCAACCAGCGTGCAAGTTTCCTCACCATGTTTTCCTTCAGTCAGATTGGTATACAAACTCGTGTGGCACGAGTTGGGTTCGAACCTGGGACCTTTCGATCCACAGGCGGGCGTCTTAACCATTACACCGCCACCGCTTCAATTACCATATTGGCACAAATCACTCACATATAAAATATGCTGCCTCCTGGGTAGTGACTCCAGTCATATATTGCAACGCGGGATTAAACTGTCTCCTCTTGATCAACTCTTCTGGGGTAATCGAGAGGAAATGCCAGTCCCTCTCCCGCCAGCCCTCGTACCACTGGTCCCCGGGGAACGTGAAGTTGTTTTCCAGCACTGGACCCCAGGGGATGAAACCTACTTGCGGCTGGAAAGAGAAAGGAAAGAGTCACTCACTGTCTCTCTCTCTCTCAAAACTGAGCGTATTCCAGGTTACTTTCGGGACTGCAAACTATGGAGCTCGTATTAACAATCTTTGAGGATTTGGTTGTTATTTTACGACCGTCCGCGTGCTTGACGTTAACCCTATTTGGGAATGCTGTTATCACATCTATCTCTTGTCAAGGCTACGCTTCGCCGCCTCGTACAATCTACGGGAGTGTATGGAGTGCTCCTAACATAGGGCGGGAACCATAAATTACAGATAAAGTTTTGATTGCACCAAAAAAAAAACAAATATTAATAACAAAATATATCACCTGGAACTCAGCGTTCCCCAGCTCATAGAAGCTCCTGCCTTGCCGGAGACAGTTGACCAGTTTCCATGAGGAGTCTATGGGACAACCCAGCAGACGACCGAACACAAGAGAAGTGTTTTGGACACGGAACTTGTCTTCTATTAATGCCCAGTCCGCCAAAGCTGAGCCACTCTGAAAATAATATCAATGAATAATATGATCAACCAATCAATATATTGTCTTGATTACTTAATGTTTCATTCATAGTTGTAAGTGCTTGCCCGAGAGGTCCCAGGTTCGATCCCCGGTCGGGTCATGTTGGAAAATGATCTTTTTCTAATTGGCCCGGGTCTTGGATGTTTATCTATATATGTATTTATTATAAAATATAATATCGTTGAGTTAGTATCCCATAACACAAGTCTCGAACTTCCTTTGGGGCTAGCTTAATCTGTGTGATTTTTCCTATTATATTTATTTATTTATTCATCCTAAAATTTAAAGCACTGAACATTTAGCTACGTTTTACGACCAGCCGCTCGACTGACGTCAAACCCTCAAATTGAGAAAAAACTTGAGCAATGACTCTTATCTAAGCGTTATGTTTTCGGTGACGTTCTTGGCTGTGATGCCTCAAAACCCTTTAATGTCGCTTGTAGAAATTCTTAAAATTACTGAATATTTGACTGTGATTACTCGACCTTTCGCCTGGTCGACGTCAACTCCATTCGGGAATAAGGATTAAATATCTCATCTGAGCCTCTTCTTAGTGACATTTTCGGCTGTGACGCCTCAAAGCCGTGATTAAGTTGAGGTAAATGGTAAAAAGTAGTGCTACGACCGGCCTCTTCGGGTACGAAGATTACCTGAGCAATGACCCTAGTAACAATATCCCGGGTGTGCGGCGCCACAGCCAGCAGCCCCGCGCTGGCGGCCCCGGCCCCGGGCCCGAACAGCGTCACGGACGAGGGGTCCCCGTTGAAGGGGCCAATGTTGTCCCGGACCCAGCGCAGAGCCATTATCTGGTCCAGGATGCCGTAATTACCGGGGGAATTCTCGTCCGCGGTTGACAGGAATCCTGATGGAAGAATCCATGCTTAATGTTTGTCTGTTTGTTTGTTTGTACTTCTCTCACGCTGGAACACTCTTCGATTTTGTGACATACCGAAAGAATTATTAATGTCTATAAATGTATATTAATGTCTATTAATGTCTATTAATGTCTATTAATGTCTATTAATGTCTATTAATGTCTATTAATGTCTATTAATGTCTATTAATGTCTATTAATGTCTATTACTGTCTATTACTGTCTATTAATGTCTATTAATGTCTATTAATGTCTATTAATGTCTATTAATGTCTATTAATGTCTATTAATGTCTATTAATGTCTATTAATGTCTATTAATGTCTATTAATGTCTATTAATGTCTATTAATGTCTATTAATGTCTATTAATGTCTATTAATGTCTATTAATGTCTATTAATGCATATTAAAGTCTATTAATGCCTATTAATGACGCATTCATCATCATATCATTATCATTACATAGTATGAAACAAAGTCGCTGCTGCCGCTGTCTATTCCATGCATGCTTAGATTTTTATAACAATTTTTTTTGCCGCTAGTGTCACATAAAACCAGTTTTGACATGAGAGCTGACCTCGTGAGAACTGACAATCAATCAAATCGTTTACACACACACAACACATAACAAACTTACCAAGCGCCCCTAGCCTATAGTTGAAGGATACAACGACGACCTTATAAAACGCTGCCAGCATATGTCCCGGGAAGAGATTGGACGCCCCTGAAGTAAACTGCCCACCGTGTATGTACACCATCACTGGGTATTTCTGCGCAGTCGCACCGGCTTCCGTCTGAAAAGGACAGATAGATGAACTCTATTGCACAATTTACAGAAAGAACTAAATTTGAATTTGTTTAAAAAAAATAAATAAAACTTAAAAAAAAATACAGAAGATACATAACTTATTAGGTATTCAATAACAAGCGCAAAGACGGACTTATCGGAAAACCAATTTTTTCTTACCAATCAGCATTCCAAGCCAGATGGGTTATATTGTAAACTAGCTGCGCCCCGGGGCTTCGCTTCTGTGGGAATTTCGAAATAAAAAGTACTCTATGTGTTACAACTCTCACGGAAATCTACTGGACGAATTGTTATGGCACACGGGTAGAATTCAACCTGGAATAACACATAGGGTACTTTTATCCTGAAATTCCCACGGGAGCGAAGCCTGGGGGCGCAGTAGATCAACTACGTAACGGATTTTATGTGTTTTTTTTAAATAAACAGTATGATTCCTAAAGATTTAGGTGTATAATATGTTATGGTCTACCCGAACGAAGCCGAGACGGGCCGCTAGTATACATAAGTTTAATGATTAGGTCGACGGCCTAAACAATGAATCACTGTGTAATTCGTTTAATTGACACAACTCGCCGATGCGGCTCCATTTCTATCTGTACAAACCGCCATTTATAAAATGCAATTGGATCTCTTTAGCATTTATTTATCGTATGGCAATAATTTGTCGCAATAGACTTGAGAATATTTTTAGAGAGATACAGGGCGCAAAACCTCTTAAAGACTACTAAAGGGTACATCAAAACAAGCAACTGTTGTGTAGACTTTTTGTAATTCGTAGTCCTTTTTTTATTATCATATAAAAAAAATACAATCTACTTTGCGATTCTACACATCTTAAAGATAATAGCCGAGCAACACGACACCGATAGCGGAATCGACATTAAAACTAAAAAAATGATATTTTTTTTTGTATTTATTACGTTTAGACAAAAGTCGTAGAACGATGATGAAATAGTATCTATGTACCTTATGCGCCTTTGGAAGGTTATGCGTTAGATACCAATAACCCTGTACATATATTCTTAAGTATGTTAGACATGTGGTTCTGTCCTTGAACATCGTCTTCCGTATATGAATGTATATGTGTACGAGGCGACTAAGGCCCACATAGTCTAGACACCTAATAGGCAACAATAGCATTTCCAAGGACGGTCAGGCATGCGGCCCATTGTAAAATCACAACCGAATCTTCGCTTTCACATTTTAAGGTTAATTTTTACACTGACTCTGGGCTTCGGGAACATGCGCAGATGGGTAGAGATGTCAGGTAGTAAGATTAAACTATAAATAGTTATTTCTATAACAAATAAATTTCAATAACAGTTTCCTTTTAAATCAGCTCCCATGAAAACAGGTAAAAAAACTTACATTAGGTGAGAATATGTTCAAATATAGGCAGTCTTCGTCCATGTCCCGTATGCCCTTGGTGGCTCCGGTGAAGCGCACGGGCTGCGGGCACGCGGGGCCCCAGTCCACCGCCTGCATGAGCTGCCAGCCCGGGTGCTGGCGTGGGGGCTGAAGGGTATACACTGATTAAAGGATTGTTCTTCTGAGAAAATATATATTGTAAACACACAGATAAACTGCTAGACAAATGTGATGTGGCTTATTAGCCCTACCCAACACTTGTGTTTCGCGTGAATTTGTAATGTTACTTCTTTGATATGTTACACTTAGGCTATCTGATACTTCAACAGCAACTGGTGAAATAGTCCCTTAAATTAACAAATTAAAAAAAAAACGATTCACTTCTGCCATATAATACTTGACAGACAGACTAATGATCACTTGGCATTCCTACATAGCTACCAATAGTTAACAGGTTTGATGAGACTTGCGATTCGTGGAAATTTATTCCAGATCTATGAATCAAACACCAAGCAAATGTTTCATTTATTTCCTTATTTGTTTGATAGAGTTAGTTAAAAAAATGAGACGAAAAATGTAACTTTCTACATTTTGTAACTGCTATTTCAAAATTATATACATTTCTGCAAGATACATTACCTTGAACCTGCCTTCCAAAACTGGTGGTCTAGCGTATGGGATGCCCAGAAATACAGACACTTCACCCTGGATCCTCTCCACTGGTGTGAGCCATGGCCGGTAACCTGAGTCCGGGTCTGGATTGTCATACAAATATACCTTTGGCAAAACAAATTGATTGTTAAAATCAGTTATTAGTGGTAAAATTGTTTAAATAGTATATAATTAAAAGCTTTTTTTCCATGGCTTTGCTAGCTGGCTATCACATAGGAACAATACTTTTTTAATGAGATAAAAAGTACATATGTATGTGAAATTGCTATAGCAGAGAAACCATGACAAGTTAACATACAAATATTTACATTCACATATTTGGTTTTACTTTTTTAGTAAGTACTTAGTATCTTGTCATCCTGAGATTATAAATCCATAGCCAAGGAGTAAACAAAAGATATTTAAAGTACTTTAAGCTCAAATAAACATTTCTTACCTTAAAACCTTGCACTTGACCAAAGTTGGTCATAACAAATATGTCTCGCTTGAGTTGCCTGGAGTCCCGTCTCTCCCTGCCCTGCAAGTCTTCCCTCCATCCTCCGAGAACTCCAGGGAAAAGGGAATCTGGATTGTTTGGATCACGATTCTGAAATAATTATACCCAGTAATAATAAGTCAACAAGACCAAACAGCAGAAACACCCCATAAAATATAGGTTTATCCTTAGCTATGAGAGAGAGAGAGAGGGGCAGAGAACTATATCTTCACAGCAAAGTTCATTTTATTTAAAATTTTATAAGTTATAATAAATTCTTCTAATTCTCATTTATTAAACTAAAACTTGTATTGATATAGAAGCCTGAATACTGTTTTACTTCAATATGTTTTAAATAAAAACTTATGACTAGCTACACCCTATAGCTATGCTACTGTGGGAATTTTGGGATAAAAAGTACCTTATGTTTAATTCCGTTATATTCAACCCTTGTACCAAATGTCACAACAATCCATCCAGTAAATTGTTCTTGAAAGAATAACCAACATACACACATTCATCCTCACAAACTTTCACGTTTATTATATTAGTAGGATAATGCAATCAAGCAAATGAGTTTTTAATATTACTTGCATAATACACTTAACAGATACTCACTGTGTTATACTTAAATGACTCATCCAATGGATTGGTATTCAATGGATTGTATGGGAAGCCTCCAGGCTGATTTATATTAGGGTTGTATGGATTGTATCGAGTCGGATCTGTTCCATAACGCCTGTTGTTATAAACGTAGGTCCTATAATCGCTATCACCAGGGTTCGGCAGCCTTGTTTTTCGTTGAGAGTCGTACTCAGAGTTATAAAACTCACTATTGTACTGACCATTATATAGATCTTTATTTGATTGACTGTAAACACTAGCACTAAGTAAAAGGGTTAAAACAAAATTCTTGAACATTTTCACAACACATCCGTTACGCTTCGTTTAATTAATGAACAAGATATGAAATGATTCACCACGGTGTGAACATATTTCAATAGTGTCCTCCTAAACCCGAACTAAGCCAAATTTATGAATGAAAACATAAAAAACTAAATTATTTGAGTCTTAAAAGTATCATTTGATTTTATTTTCATTGTAAAACACTAAGTATAACGATAAAAACCGCATCCATGTGAACGAAAGGTTAAAACACAAGACACGAACAATAGAACTGATATCAAATGTCTATTTTTTTATCACAAGAGCCCTATTTTGTATCTAGTACAATGTCGAGGTATTTGCAAGGGCTTATCTTTTCGTAATCAATGAAATATCAGATAGCCGTATGTAAACGCCAACGCCCATGATTCAGATTTGTTTATAATTTTTTTTACCAAACCAAGCTTGCTTGCTTTCACGTTTGACAGGAATAGGACCTGTGTTGCCATAATGTTATTTTTATAATGTTGCCGTTACTAACGAAAATACATCTTTTACGGAAAGTAAGTAGGTATTGTAACTTCTACTTAGCTAGGAATTTATACATAGATAACAGAAACATATTATAAGTAGAGTCTCTAGTTATGGAAATGGTTTTATACTAAACATTTTAAGCGAAAAAAAATTAAATGAGACAAAATTACTCATTGCTAAAAAGATTTTAGAGGAGGATTATATCTTACGAGAAAAAGGAGATAGAAGACTATTTTTGTACTTTATTTACATAAAACAGTAGTTATATAGAAAACAGAAACTATTTTTCGCAACTGCAAACTTCTGGTAATTTGCCAGAAGTATATGGAGGGCTGCAAGTAGGACCACAAATACGTCTCGCCTCTTCACTGTAAACATTAAATGAATCAAAATATTAAAACATGTTGCCCTTAGTGCTTTGTTATTACGAGAGAGTAAAGAAAGTAATCATATAATTTCTAAAAACATGACCTATTATTCTGTCTGTGTTCACTTTTTTATGAATAAAATGGTACAGTATTTAAACGAACTGAATACATTTTACCATTTGCAATATCAAATAAATGGTCAATATTGGTTATTACAATAGATTTTTTACAAATGTAGGTTGAGCAATAGTTACCTACTTAGAAAATATTTAAGACAAAATTGTGAACAGCTTATGGCATCATTACCTGCCACGTTTCAACAATCTTCCCGGTTGCTCCATGAGATCCACAACATAGTTTACTCGAATCAAGCCAGCTGGGAAGGAATCCATTTTGTCGTCAGGCGCGTCCTACACAGAAATGAAATCTTTATATGGTTAAAAGTACCCTATCACACTCCAGCTCTAAAACTTTCTCCACAGCAAAAATCATTTCAATCCATTTGCTCTGTTTTGACGGAACATAGAATAGATAGAAACACGCTTTCGTTTTGTGACTTATGATTAGATAACAGGCCTTGCCAATCGCTATGGAGAATCTTTCATACCAATATTGCTTAAAGCCATAATGGCATCTATTGGTCATAAGACAATTTTCATTATGATCATTAAATCAATCCTATTCGAATCCTAACTAATATTATAAATGCGAAAGTAGGTAAATTTGTTTGTTACTTCTTCAAGCTCTATCTACTCAACCAGGCTTCGTGAAATGTTGCATATATACAGTAGTTGAAAGTATGGAAAATTTACGCGGTCGAAGCCGTGGACAAAAGCAAGTCGGTCTATAAAAGTAGTAAACGGATTTTTAGCGAACCACATTTTTTTGTCATTGCAATACCTACCACATAGAATGGTCAAATAGAGGACAAAGCGCCCTTGTATTTCCTAAGTAGGTAGTGGTACTCTCTTTATATAGACTTGTAGAACAGTTATAAAACTTAGAACCTGTGTCCCCGCTTGCTGATAAAGTATAGACCATATCGAACAGATAGCAAATGTTAGATAAGGTGAGGTAACTGGCCAATCACATCTGGCAGATATCTTTTAGTTTTATCTGTCAGATTACAATATAAAAATTGATTTAAAAATTGAAGACGTTCTATCCGGTTATCATCTCACCGGGTCCGGTTCCGGCACGGCGACCTCGCACCACGCCTTCGCACTGCAGTGGCGGTACAACGCGCACGGGATTGCGACCTTATCCGCGAGCACTTTGTATAGCAATGCGCGTTCTAAAGCACCTCCGCAACGCACCCAGCCGAGGCCTATGACTGACGAGTGCAATTCCAACTGCAAAGTTTTATTCAATTTTAAATTACCTGGGTGATATTACCTGGGTGAGCTGATTCCACACTTTTGAGTGGGGATACAGTTCGGAAACTGCTTGCCTGTGTGGTACCTCTCCCAAAATCATGGCACACATGCCTTCTGGATGTTCTCTGATATCATTCCATTAAATAAATAAAATAAATAGATAGATATGTATGGACAAATCACACAGATTGAGTTGGCCCCAAAGTAAGTTCGAGACTTGTGTTATGGGATACTAACTCAACGATACTATATTTTATAACATATACATATATAGATAAACATCCAAGGCCCAGATCAATCTGAAAAAGTTCATTTTCCATGTTGACCTGACCGGGGATCGAACCCGGGACCTTCAGTGTAGCAGTCTGGCGTGATGACCATTAGGCCACGGAGACCGTCATTCATGAAGCGGCTACAGATAGAAAGCCGGGGTCACTTTTTTCGCATAATTTATTTTGTTTTGGTATAACAGGGCATCTAGGGCATAATTGATTTTTGACTATATTATAAAAATATGTATAATAGACTATAGCATAAAAGTTTAAGCATTATGGCTTAATTTTTTATGCTGATAATAGGAAACTTCAGAGAGTCATGGTGGAGGATGGAGTAGCCCCAATTCCGAAGACGGATGGTGAAGGAGTTGCAAGGATGATTTTGTGTTTCTTTTTTTCTTTTTAATGTAATATTGTTATAGGATTTTTTTTTCTTCCATTCATAAATACTTATAGGTAACACATGTAACGTTGTATTTCAGTATATAACAAATTATTAGCTTTGTAGATCTGAATGCCCTTTAAGTAAAGTTCCTTTAAATTAAATCATTTTATTTCTCTTCTATTTCTAGCATAACTTCATCATAAAGTCTATATCCGTTTCTAAAGCTGTTACTATGGGCTCATATGATTTTATCATCGACTATCATAATATATACTTAATTTAGGTACCTGTTCTTCTTCCGAAATTCGTCCTCCTGCCTCCTTTAATGAAGTAAGTACAAATTTTCTTTGATCAAAAGTTTGAACAGATTGTTTTTTAGATTTCCATGCAACACATATAAATGAAATGATGATTGCTATAATAATACTTACCATCAACTCCGTGATATGCATGGTCACGGAATGCGACGAGCAATCCCTCTCCACTGTCACACCGGACATCTGCTCCGCGACGAACTCTGCCAAAAGCTGGGCTCTTTTCTTCAGCATTAGTGTAACTTGGTTGCATCTATCGCGGGCACTATAGACAAATATTATTATTATTATGTTGGTACGCATTTTCAGCCACGAGTCCATTGGGACCCGGTCCTTTGAGGCATTCATGGGGCCAAGGCCAACATTGAAGAGGCCTTTTGTACCTTCTTATTCTAAAATGAGATGGCTGCATCTGTAGAGTATGTGTATCTATCCCTTAGTGTACCATTCGGGAACACCAACAGACAGTCCTCCACTAGTCTATTGCCGAGAAGGGATTTACGTGATTTGTGTTATGTGTATGTGATGTTAGTGGGCTAGATTTCTGGTTATTATTATTAGTATGTATTTAAGTTTTCAGAACATTATGGTCGAACGATTTATTTAGAATTCGTCGGATAAAAACTAGAGGAGTTACCTAAGCAATGGACAGAAAGGTATGGCGAAATAATAAGGCTTTTGCCCAGCAGTGGGACACCACAGGCTTTTAAAAAAAAGTTTTGCGTTTTGAACACTCAATTTAATTTAATATATATAGGTTCGTGCTAATTCTCGTCTATCGTCGAATAATCTAATGAATGAAAAAAATAATAAGTATTAGGTACCTAATTTCTAAATATTCGTCTGCGATGAGGGTAGAAGACCGTTTAGATCTGTGTAGGAAAAAATTAACAAAATTAATAAAAAATTGTCCATAAAATAAACATGTGTAGAGTCCACGCCACGAAAGACAACAACGTGGCCGTAATAAGTTTATTTGTTAGACAAATTAAAAAAATCAAACTTCCCTACAACTTTTGAACGGCTTAACCGATTTTGATCAAACATAACTAAGAACCACCACATAAAATTATCTATCAAATAAAAAGAACCGCATCCAAATCAGTGACACGTACACAGACAGACAGACAGACACACTTAGCGGTCAAACTTATACCAGCCTTCATTTTTGCGTCGGGGTTTAATTATACTCAAAACCTATACTCAAGCCAAATGTTTTACTCACGTATCTGGAAACCACGAGCGCACTTTCTCGACGTAAGACCGTAGATTGTAGTCGTCAGGGAAGACCAAAAGCCGCAGACGCTCACTTGACCCGCCCAGGTTCGTCTCCGACTGATCTGAAGATATAATATTCGATTCAAAAGTCGCATATAAGTAGGTACAACATGCATGCATTCTTTATTAGGCAATTGGCTACTTGACTATGAAATAAAATGCATATAGGTATTTAAATGTACACAATATGTAATTAAAATTGATATAATAAATAGATTAAATATAATATACTTAAATATATTAAGACAAATCACACAGATTGAGCTGGCACCAAAGTAAGTTCGAGACTTGTGTTATGGGATACTAAGTAACTCAACGATACTATATAACAAATACATACATATATTGATAAACATACAAGATCCGGGCCCGGGACCTCTCGGTTCAGAGGCAAGGACTTTACCACTGCGCCACCGAGGTCGTCAATCAGTTATCATGAGTGTTGAGAACACACTATACATATTGTAACATATGGAAGTATTGTCTTTGTCTCTCACTTCTTCAGGTTTCTTCCTCAGGGTCAGGTCCGCTTTCCTACGTTTTCTCCACTTTGAACGGTCTTAAGCATGCTTAGTAATCAAGGCCATTGGCATGCATCTAATCTTTGACAACGTCAAGTCTGTCTGTGTATCTGTGTATTTGTGGCGTCGTAGCTCGCAAACGGATGAACCGATTTTCGTTTAGTTCTTTTTGTGTCATAGATAATTTTATCCCGAGTGTTCTTAGCCATGTTTCATGAAAATCGGTTCAGCCGTTCAAAAGTTGCAGCGAAATGAATGTTGAAAGTCGGCGGCTAACAAATAAATTTGTATTTTATTGTAGGCTATCCCTGGATATGCAAGGTTTAAGTTTATTGGCTACGGTGACCACGCGTCATCAGGTTGAACGCAAGCCTGTTTACCTGCGTATAAAAAAAAACTATCAAACAAAATATAATTTTCATCCCGCAGCTAGGAATAATTTACACTTGGAACTCACGAGCAGAGGTGACGTCCGTGCTGGAGAGAATATCATCGGGTTTATGGAAGGTGCAGATAAAGACTGGATGCCTGAATGGGGGCTTCTGTTCCATCAGCCTCGAAAGTGTTGGGAATGGACCACCTAGACGTTTCGGCACGTAGAAACCCTCCTGTTGCATTGTGGGGTAAAATTTATTCCATCATCATTGTCGTATTCCTCATGGCTGACGGTCGTGGTCATTACGTGTAATTAAACACACACAACAACTTTCTTGTCATTAGAAAATGGAGAGATTTGCCATTGCCTTCTCCATTTCACACACAAGTTAATAATCAACCAGTGTGCAGGTTTCCTCACGATGTTTTCCTTCACCGGAAGCAAGTGGTGGTCGATGACATCTACTAGGTGTACGAGATTGGTACCTATACAAACTCAAAAAAATAAGGATCACTTATTAAACTATCATTTATTAGTTATAAAACTTATTGTAAATGCGAGGATGTAACTATGTGTGTAAACATGTTTGTTACTCTTTTACACAAAATCTACTAGACCGATTGTTACAAAATTTGATACACGGGTAGAATATAACCTGGAATAACACATAGGGTACTTTTTATCGCGAAATTCCCACGAAATGTCGTGTGTTTAGTTCAATGTAATGACCATAACCATCAACAATTAAACATAAAGAGAATTAACCAGAAGGCTTAGTGCGGGTTTGCAATTCATTTCTTTTCATCGAATCGATTCTTAGTGAGACGCAGCGAACCAATCACATTGCAGTGTGGTAGTCGTTGCATCACAATAGCGCAATGTGATTGGGTCGCTGCGTCTCACTTCGAATAGACGATGATATTCTAGTATGACGAACCTGTGTGAAATCGTTGATATCCAACTTTCCACAATATGCGAACTTCGCGGAGGAGTGGTGACGGAAAATGGCTTCTATAGCTGGTTCCCATGCGCTCACGCAGTACCGCGCTTGCTTGTTCTCCACCATACTAAAACGGCAATGAAAATACATACAAATAAATCAACCAATTAAACTACTCCTTTTTAGGCAGTCCTGTACAATAATACTAAGGTACTTAAATAATATATTGTTTTAGATTATAAAGTCTTTGTCTATAAAAAGGAGTCTCTGGTCGGGCAGGTTTAGAGTTGATATCGACTTGATCACATACTTATCTTCGAATATTAGTAAACAAATGAGTTTAATTTTCGTTCACTGTTTAAATGACCTTTTTCGGTATTTCATCTCAGCAGTGATCGTTCAAATTATAATTACAGTCAAATGGATTGAACATTGCAAATTGAATTGCATGGGGGAAAATGTAGTATCTAATAAATAAATATATTAGGACAAATCACACAGATTGAGCTAGCACCAAAGTAAGTTCGAGACTTGTGTTATGGGATACTAACTCAACGATACTATGTTTAATAACAAATACATATAGATAAACATCCATGATGGAGATTGGCCCCGGGCCAATCAGAAAAAGATCATTTTCCATCATGACCCGACCGGGGATCGAACCCAGGACCTCTCAGTTGAGAAGTCGTTTAAAACCCGTTTTTTTTTTCGCTTTTTTGACAGACTGTGTGTACTTATGTAAATGTTTTGACTATGCAGTTACTAGTAGTAAAAAAATACTGTTTTAATTGTAAAACTATGGGCATATCAAGGCAATGCCCTTTCACTCACTATTGAACGGTTCCCAGCTCCAAATACACATCAGCTCCTTCGTCTGTCACACTGCAAATGATCAGGGTGCACAACGCGGTTCGGAACGCAACATGCTCCGTCCGAAGGTTGTTCGATACCACCTGTAATAGATCTTTCATTCTTCTTTTCCTTTTCGAATGAGACACAAGTTAATAATCAATAAGTGTGCAGGTTTCCTCACGTTGTTTTTCCTTCCCGGAAACAAGTGGTGATCGATGAAAACTACTATACATGAGTCAGATTGGTATACAATCTCGTATCGAATCCTACTCGTGTCACACACGAGTAGGATTCGTACCTGGGACCTTTCGATCCTCAGGTGGGGGTCTTACATCACCACCGATTCTTCTTGATTACTAACACTGGTGTCAAATTTGATTTGCACCTGACTTGAGGCTAAATTCTACGTTTTCCCTTCGCTCCCAGACCAGCAAAGACGCATAAAACATTTTTTAATTGGTTGTTGAGGCAAATCCAAATGTTGGCTTGACGTCTTCAAGAAGGATATGCCTGCTATGTGGATGAAAGGTACTTAGAAAAGTGGACCTTGGGCTCTGTCGCTCTCCGTCAAGAGTCCAGAATCTATTTTCCTAGTTTTTATACTCCACTTCGCACCGTTCGGCATCCTTTTTTGTCAGACCATTTGGATTTAGATTTATCATCGTTATAACGATCGTGTAAGATTCTCTATGGCGAATAAAACTTTGTCATAGATGCTTTTAATCACTTGATGGATTTCTTATTGATCTTCGCCGGCGTTAATATAAAGAAAAGAACAGTTTCATACGGAAGTAACTGTAGAAACGCTCCAATAAGGTAGAGATTTAAAGACCAAAAATCGGACAATACTCATCTCCTCTCCATTCTTCAGAGTGAAGAGTTCCCGAGCCATGGCCTCTCGCATGAGACTGCACAGAACTGTACACGTCATAATCTTGATGAATACGTCAGGACGCTGAAAACATACATACACGACTTTATCCCGTATGAGGTAGACACAAAAAGTTGTGATTCTCAAAGGACTTATTGGCGGAATAGGGGTTCAATAGTGATAGGTTGCCTATGAGAAGAATATAAATAAATATATTAGGACAAATCAAACAGATTGAAGCTAGCCCCAAAGTAAGTTCGAGACTAGCGTTATGGGATACTAACTCAACGATACAATATCTAGGTACCTATAATTAAACATCCAACACCCGGGCCAATCAGAAAAAGATCATTTTCCATCATGACCCGACTGAACATTTTTATTAACAATGTGAGTTCGTTTGACCTCAATCCAACCTGAATTTAATGGGGTCACAGGCTGTTAAAATTAAATTACATAGTGAACTTTTCAATTTTCATTTTCTATGATAGCAGTAACTGTATTAAAAAGCAACAGTGTATATCAAGAACACTGTTATTGTTATGTATCAAACAAATGTACTGAATACTTACGTGTAATATTATAAATAAATAAATATATTAGGACAAATTACACAGATTGAGTTAGCCCCAAAGTAAGTTCTAGACTTGCGTAATGGGATACTAAATCAACGATACTATATTTTATAACATACCTATACATATATAGATAAACATCCAAGACCCGGGCCAATCAGAAAAAGATCATTTTCCATCATGACCCGACCGGGGATCGAACCCGGGATCTCTCGGTTCAGAGGCAAGCACTTTACCACTGCGCCACCGAGGTCGTCATGTTCTACTAACCAGGAGTATATTTATGAGCTCCTGTATGAAGTCTGCGTTGAGCATTGCGTTGACACAATGATCGTAGCTTTGCAAGTTGATGTAGCACTGTATAGCCATCCGCTGGGCTTCGACCGGGACATCTTTGACTGTTAACAATATAACAATGAAAAAAAAATTATTTGCGGCGTTGGTTCCGCCCTAGAATATAAGCACTCTGTAGATGCCGTGCGAAGCGACTAAGGGACACTTAACCTAGCTGATAGGCAACAATAGTATTCTCAAGGAGGGCTAACGTTAGGCAAGTAGCCGTTTGTAAAATTACAGCCGAATCATTAAAATTTCACGCTGACTCTGCGCTGGCTGGCAGTGGAGTGGATATAAAGAGAAAAAAGTTTTGATAATTTAAAATATTGATAATTTATACACCATTATCAATTTTTAATTATGCCAAAAAATTAAAGGCTAAATATTATAACCCTATTAATACATGTGAGTAATCAAAATTTTATATTAAGGTTTATCACCAAAGTTATTGAGGTTTGTGTTTATCCCAAAATATCAATGAATTTATGTACGTAGTTTGAAACTCCAATTATTCCAATTCATAGTTTATCGTGTTCTCTCACTCCTGGCAAGTAAAAAAAAAATAAAAATAAACAAAAATACCAGAATTTATCAATGAAAATCGACTTTGTGTGAACAGCTGCACTGAACCTACCTTTACTATGAAGCGGAGTGGCACACTCTAACTATTATAACCAATTATAATATATTTTTTGGATAAATTTTGGATTTCGATTTTTTATGTTTTGACTATGCACATATTATTAGTAATAGATACCCATTTTATTTTTTGGCATAATTAAAAATGTATGGTGTATATTCCTCACCTTTTCTATTGATGTTCCTGACAGACGCGAAGGTTTTGTTCTCCACCAGCGTATACGCTGCGCGCGGTATGTTCCCGTTGGAGGTGTTGCACAGCTCACATAACGCTTTCAGCACGTTCAGTCGCACGTAAAACCACGGTACGTTGTCGTCGCTTAGAATTCCTAGTAATGACATGACTTGAAGCTTTGGTCGAAAGGTCCCAGGTTCGAATCTTGCTCGTTTTACATGAGTTTGTATCTCGATCTGACTCATGTATAGTATTTTTTAGGCGTAAGGAAACCTACACATTGATGGATGGTTTAGTTCACTAGTGTGTATGCCACAGCTTTGGTAACATATAACATATTATAAAGAGAAAAGTAAACTGAAAACATACTGGGTCTATTTTGATGAATTTTGGCACAGAAATAGATAAAACCTTATACTTAATAACATAGGCTTTTTATGGTTTTACCCGAGCGAAGCCGGGGCGGACCTTTTATTTTTGTTTGTAACGAATAAACTCAAAAACTACTAGGCCGATTTTGAAGAAATTTAGCACAGAGATAGGCGAAACCTTCAGGAGTGACATAGGCTACTTTTTTATGGTTTTACCCGAGCGAAGCCGGGGCGAGCGGCTAGTATAGAATATAGCGTGAAAAAATGCCTGTGAAGGCCTAATTTCTGAATGAATTACCTGACTTTGATTTTGCCTATTTTACTTGCTGTCTCTAGGGCAATACCTACCAGTGAGGGACTCAACTATATTGGTTTCAGCTATCCGATTGGCGGCTGCTGCTAGCTTGGTCAAGTTCGCGATTCCCAACGCCGCGTCAGCAATCAGGTCGAGGTTATTGCCTGTGAGCAGGTTGCAGAACACCATGTCTGCGCTTGTTTGGTATATGGCCTGCAGTAGATATAGATATATCATCATTTTTATATAAAATGTATTCATTCATACAGTTATTTAATTCACACATACTTCAGAAGGTATATAGATAGGTCTGGTCGGTCAGTCATCTTGTCCCCTGTTGTCTTGTTGTGTATGAAATTTGCCATGCCAATGTGGAAGTGTATATATTTATATTACATACCAAACTAGCTTTTGCCCGCGGCTTCGCCCGCGTGAATTCTCACGAGAACAGTTATTTTTCCGGGATGAAAGGTATCCTTTGTGCAGTTTGAAGTACGGTGAAGGACATAACTTTATAAGTAATAGCATGTCGGTAGTGCTTAACTGGTTTACAACTAACAAGTTAGCTATAAATACAGAGAAGACAAAATGTATTAAATTCTCTCTCTTAAATAACTCGCATAATGTTATACCTTTAACAGTAAATGGTAAAGCTCTAGAATGGGTAAATACATAGTACTAAATTCCTGGGCATCACTGTGGACGACAAATTAAAGTGGGATAAACATATTGAAATCACGGCCAAAAAACTTAGTACGGCAGCTTTTGCAGTGAGAAGGATCAGACAGTGTACGAACATAGATACAGCTAGACTTGTGTATTTCAGCTACTTTCATAGCATTATGTTCTACGGACTATTAGTTTGGGATAATGCAGCTGAGATAGGAAAAAAATTTGTATTACAGAAAAGAACTATTCATTTTATTTATGGATTAAAACCTCGAGATTCTCTTCAAGAACTCTCCAAATCAATCAACATCCTCACTGTTGTATCTCAGTATATCTTTAATGTGCTTATTTTTGTCAAATCATTTACATTGTACATTTATTTTATAAAAAAATTACATTTATATAAAAAAATAAACGAAGTAAATAGTGTAAACACTCGAAATAACCACAAACTTTGTATGAACAGATTTAAGCTTAAAAAGGTTCGGCGCTCTTTCGTGGGTCATAGTGTAAAATTATTCAATTTTAAACTTATGTTAAGAAAAATTTAATGGATAAAGCGTATTATATTACACAATTAACGCCTATTTGACTGATAAAAACGCATGGATCCTCCCGACAACTTTGCCACTCCACACATGATCTCCTAATTTATCTTTTACTGTTTTTTATTATTTAATTCATATATTGTGACATTTAAATTTTATTTGTAAAGCATGTACGTGATTTGTGATCTTCAAGTGTCTGAATTATACTTCCATTTCGACGAATAAGATTTGTAATTATGAAGTCATGGGAATCGAGTGTGTCATGCTCACTCAAATGGTCAATCTGGTGGTGGCGTCGTGGGCCGGGTCGTGAGGTTCCCTCTATTATGGTTGAGCTACGCGATGGCTGTCCAATGCATCAACTCGTGAACGGGTGCTGAGTCTTAGAGGGAACTGGTCATCTCGTTTCTCATATATTTTTATGTAAGTTAATTGTGTTTCACATCGATATATATATATATATATATATATACCTTTTGACTATGTACATTATGTACTTGTATATATTATTAGAAAAAAAACATTGTATGAAACAATAATGGTAAGCCGATCTGGCATGATAGGGACCAACACTGTTCAAATGAGTTTCTTTCGGCATTTCTTCTCAGCAGTGGTCGTTCCGAAATGCCAGTAGTTTGTAGCTTGTGAGAAATACTATAAATATAAAAATTGACGAGAAAAAGTGCCTGTGAAGGTCAAATTTTAACTTCTCCGTACTTCAAACTATATGTATGCAAAATTTCAAAAAGATTGGTTGAGTGGATAGAGCGTGAAGAGGCATATTAACAAACTTACTTTCGCATTTATAATAAGTTATATTTAGGATATGCATTGTTATGTAAAACGTACGTCTCTCCCATTGCTCGTAAAAGACATCTTAGTAAGAACAGCGAGACAGTTCGGCTTCATGAGCGGTAATGCTGTGTCCAGATAAGCCAACAACCTCAGGAGACATCCAGACTGGTAGAGATGGGCTGAATTCTCCTCGGTTTCTGCGTAATTCTTCAGCACGCTTAGAACTTGCGCGTGAACGTCGCGAAATTCGTATGTCTAGAAAAAATATGTTAATTTATTTACAGTTCATATTTATACGTACACAGAGGGAAACAAGAGAGAGACAGACAGTCATTATAGGAAAGTGCTACTTATCATTATCGGGAGGGTTGACGTCAGGTAGGCGGCCTGTTGTCAAATCACAACCCAATCATCAAAAATGTTATTTATTACGCTGACCCCGGGATTTGCAGATATGAGAAAGAGAATACGTAGGGTACCTACATTTTAAGAATTCCGGGAGCTAAACCACGGGATAAAGTTACTCATAAAAAAATATTTCAATCGGTTCCAAAGTTTGTTTTCTGTTTCGATTTTCCTTACCTCAAGAATATCGCACAGATCTAAAACACCAGTAGACAGCCTAAAAGTTTGTTGCACTGTCTCGTCCTTGTACCGGCAGATCAGCTGGTCGACAGTCTTTAGCGCTGTCTGCTGTATGGCAAGGTACTTGCTCTGCATCAGTTTTAGCAGTGGCGGCCAAGTGAACTGTTGGTTCTTCGTCACTTCCGACGCGCATACGGGGTCGTCCAGTAGGTGACTTAGAATCTGCGGTTGCGAAAATATAAAATACATGCTGAAAAGTTGATTGAATAAATCAATACCTACATAGTACTCGCATAAATCAAAGTCACCCACAGCGTCTGTCTGTTTCTAAGCTTTCATCTTTTAAACTACGCAACGGATTTCTGTACAGATTTCACTGTTATTTAGACCGCCGGGACGGGTTGCTAGTATAGAATAAATGTTAAAAAGGAAATCTTTGGATTATAGAAATATAATTTTAACAGTACTAAGTACATAGTCAATAACATTATCACATCACTCAAAGCAAAATCAATCAATGAAACTAATATTCTATGAACAATGAACTACTTCAGAGTTAGAAAGTTAGACATTGCCTACACTGTGTCTTCACACGAACAATGAAAACGACTAATTACAGTGACTAATTACGACTAAGAGACTACCGCGGTTTTGGATAATACCTGGTTCAAACATTGCTCTTTTGAAAGGAAACCCAGCGAGCACATTCGAAATTTTGCACCGGGTGGCAATTTTGATTCATTTTATTTTACTTTGTAGTTTGTGTTGTCTTTTTATGATTAAGTGACATTGTAATAAAAAAACAGATGACATCTAGCGAACCATTATGCAATTCCTCTGAACATCTGGGTCGATGTTCTTCATCCTATAGAAGATAGAGCCCAACACATTGGCAGAGACTAGCTGCTCGCAGCCCAGGGGTTCCCTCGTCAGCTCCGCCAAGACAAGAGACGAGAACTCCAGCACGTATACGTCTTCTATCTAGAAACGATATGATAAATTTTTCTACTACTGATAGATACATTTTTTTGTAAAAATACATACATATTCCAGAATAACCAACAGAGAGATAAAGCGAACATGACATAGAAGCATAAAATAGCAACTGAGCAAGCAAGCCGGTTTGCGTCGTACCCTACCTGATAGGATGGCAACGCGTGGGTAACACCAGGGGTACCACACGACCGACTTTATGCTGTAGGGTTTACCTCTCACCCTTCAAACCGGAACACAACTATGCAAGCACTTGGCGGCAAAAAAGAAGAGAACGAGGTACTTAGATGATTAAAAACGTACCCTGACCATCATGTGGGCAATCTTCCTCAAGTTCCTCGGGTCCTCCAGCACCTGTTCAGGGCCCTGTGGCAGCTGGCACAGCTGTGCCAACGCTTTGAGAGAAAACCTCTTTATATTCAGTTCGGCGTGTTCAACGTGAGGCAAGATGTACTTCACAGCGTTTAGGTTGTATAAGACGTAGCGGTTTTGCATGTCTTGAGCTGAAAACTTCGTTATCGCTCGGAGTGTCTGAAATATAAATTTGTACATTTGATTCGATAAGTGGTCAAGTGCGAGTCGACTCGCCAATAAAGATATCTATAGTAGCAAACATTGCATAAGGAATATTATCAGTTAAAATACTGTATTTATATTTATTATATAAATACAGTATTTTAACTGGAGTTTACATCTTTGTCGCATTCCATTGCCTTGCCGTCCAAGCTAGTCGCTCCCGCTCGTCGATAATAAATAGTGAGGGTAGTGTGCTGCGATGTTAAGTGACTGTGATTTGTGTGTTATGGATTCTTTATGATTTCTTTGTTACTTTTTTTTTATCTCGCATGTAATTATGAACTAAGGATTTGCCGTATGCGCGTGTTGTATAAAAGTGTACATATAGGACACTTAGTTGTAGTTCTCATACCAAGTGAATTATGTAATTCTTTATGAGAAATAAATATCTTTAAACCCATATTCCAGTGGCAGAGAGTCTCTATCGCGAAGCCCGAATATTTGGCTGTGAATTTACAACAGGCTGCCCGCTTTACGACATCGTCCTCCTTGGAAATACTATTGTCTCTGCCAAGTCTAATAGGTACGCTTCCAGCTTAGAAAGACAAATGGATAACACAAGAACAGCGTGTTAAATAATTATTATTATATCAATATGAATAAAATCGAATAAATAAATAATATTTTCACGTTATGACCTTCTACGCTGCTGGTTGGTGCTACGAAAGTTCTACGCTACTGCTACGACGGAGCTACGAGATTGCTACGATTACGAAATAAGTTTGCTATTTATGCTGCTAGGGGAATTAGTACTGATTTTTCAGACTTTTATGAATATACTCTCTCATTTTCGCATGTTGCCTTTCGGGTTATGACACCGCGAAGCCCAGGGTAAAACTAATAAACCTAATTTACCGACTCTGATACAGAGTTTATATTTTGTTTAAGTTATTTTATCAGACCGATAAAATAACTTGATAATAAACAGCAGAAATAACTGATATCTTGTTTAACTCTCATTTTTCTTAATACCTGGCATAATATTTCTGGTTCAGTAGATTCCAACAGAAGTATAGACGTGTGGGCACTTTCAGGGGTAATGGTGTAAGGATGGAAAGTGTAATCTCTCTTCTCGGCCGATCTGTTTTCTCTTTCCTTTTGCATTGGTTTTGCCATTTTTAATTTATTTTTATTTGTAAGAAAAATTTTAACAATGATAAATAAACAATTTAAATTAAAGCCTACAGATTTATATTTAGCTTAGTGACAAATGTTACGTCTAGTTGTATGACTGAGGTCATAAAATGTAGGCCCATTTCATATTGAAAAAAAATCATAAAAAATCTGTGAAAAAAAAATTGTTACGCGATATTCAGTAAATCCGTTGTATGGAGTGCCTACTAATTCCATGGTAAATTCAAAATAACACGTCACTTTCTCAATTTCCGACAAGAAACGTCACATTAGTCAGTGATACATCAAAACTATGAATGCATTTTTATTATAATTTTATCTTTATGTCTGCTAAAAGTATTTTTACTCGTTCCGTTGGGTGTTTGGCGCGGAGGTTCAGGTCTTTGCAGGAGGTGTGGATACTGCCATGGTGGGGTAGTGGGGGGTTTGCCAATGCCCCCCTCTGGGCCTTGGACACGTTGGTGTTGGTGGCCAAGTTGCTGTCGACGTGTGGTATGGCGATTGTTAGGATAGTGATACCGCCGGTGAAGAAGAGTTTATATGGGGAAACTGTTTTAGTAAGTCCAGTCCAGAGACGATCTGATTATGTAGGCCGTACAGTTTATACTTATATGTATACATGTAATCAGTTTACTAGCCATTGCGTCCACTTGTCCTAATGACGTCTGTGGTGTGAACAGTACACCCTTAAATTGAATTCTCTTAAACCCGAGAATTCAATCCTAGATTCGAAGTTTTTTTTTGTTAATTTTCACAGAATTTATGGTACTATCCAGGACAATAAATCACAATTTCTCGAGCCGCTGAATACTTTTTGTATCCAACGGCTCTATGCTTAATTTATTCCTTTTTTGAAAGTGCTACAAAGGAAAAAATATTCACTTCTATATGAATCACGGTTTCTACACATACGAGTACAATACAATTTTGGTCGTAGGTACATAGCAGAATATAGCGAAAACTAGAGAATCAGGTAAATTTTGTTCTTGCAGTCTTACCTATGTCATCTCTATTTGGTGTCAGCTCTACTATTACGGCGACTCCAGAGCGAATTTTAGACTTTCGTGTTTTGACATCCGAAATAATTTTGTTTAATATATTTTAGTGAGTCATACTTTGGTCTTACTTTAAAGATAACTGGTGCTGGCAACGGCATCGGTCGCGAGTTGGCGATCCAACTGGCGGAGCTTGGAGCCATAGTCGTCTGCTGGGACTGCGACTCCAGACGCAACAACGCTGTCATGGATGAGATCAGGAGCAAGGACGGCGAGGTATATTCCCAACTTTCAATTGTTGAGGCCATGATAAGCTTGATGATTCGTCGAGTCTTTGCCACGTGAGTTTTTATACCAATATGACTCATTGTAGTTTTCATCGACCACCTCTTGCTTCGAGCAAGGATGGCGAGGTAAGGCCCCGCTTACAATGTTAAGACTATGGTAAACTTGATAATGCTTTGGGCAGATATAATGTCCTTATACTGGCTAAATTTGCTTTAGTTTAGTACCTATCTTCTTCATGTATAATAAGGAAAAGTAGAGGGAACTAGATCACGCGGCAGCTCACTGATCTGGTGAAATAGTCAGTGGGAAATTGCGTATCAGATTGCGCCAGACAGTCTGCAGACAGAGAGATGGCGGGAGATGGTGAAGAAACCTGTGTCCGCCTCTAACACCAATATATCTTGACCGCGACCGCGCTTTGCCAAAAGCAAAACGATAGGGAAGAGAATACCACTAGTGTCTTTGACAGAAGCAGATTCTATCATTAAGTACCTACTACCGATGACCCCAATATTGCATTAATTATTTACCTAATCAAGATTTTTTTTTTCAATGTTTGCAATATAACGCCATTGCTTTCCGAGGTTTTCGCGGGAGTGATGATTATAAAAATAATGCAAGTCTCTTAAAATATGTTCGTTCCCAGTGTATAGGGTATACGGTGGACGTGACTGCGCGGGAGCAGGTGTCCGCGATCGCAGCAGCCATGCGCAGGAGAGTCACCGACGTGTCCATGGTCATCAGCAATGCTGGAGCTCTGACGTGCGCGCCGCTCATGGCTCTCAAGCCTGAGGCGGTGGTCAAGCTTGTGGAGATCAATATGTTGGCTCATTTCTGGGTAAAACGTGCATTATATACCATTTCATGCTTAAGTTTGGATGCATGTTGTAATTTAGTTTTTTTTTTCTGTAACTGAAGAAATAAAGAGTTAAGATTACGCCCTAGAATAGACTACTCTATATCCTCCCAATGTCGTACGAATCTATCGAGAATACAAAAGTTATTAACGCGTATAAGCTGTGCCCCCGTCATATACATCTGGAACGCAAATAAATAAATCTACACTGTTGGGGAACTGGCCTTTCCAATGGATGCATAAGGAGGCGGCTTCACCAGGCGGCCTTATACAGACTGAAGGGTTGTAAACACTGTACGTATGTAAATATAGCCGGGAGCTACGGCTATATTTACACGTGCCTTCGCTCTCCGCAGGTCCGACATAGTGTAATCCCTCCGAAAGACATTTAATGAAGGCGGATATGAGTCTCAAAGTAACCTTATTTTCCAGCTAATCCAAGCATTCCTCCCGAGCATGATCGAGAGGCGTCACGGTCACATTGTGGCCATAAACTCGAGCGCAGCGTTAATGCCATACGCTAACATGGTGCCGTATACTGCGGCTAAATTTGGACTACGGGGTAAGTCCAGCTTATTCTTACCATGTTCTGTTCAATACAAAAAGAAAATTTTTAATTATACTTGAGTACTAGCCCCGGAACATACATATAAATATCCGGCTCGAAGGACCATGTGAACATTAAAATATTTATAAATTGTGTTGTGTCTCTATTAAACAATTCGCATGTCGCGAATCGATGTTACCTTGCATGAGAAAAAAAAAGTCCTTATACCATTGCAAGAAATGCTGAGACAAAAAAGTGGGAAAGTGGGCGCTGAGCTCCAACGCTCAGTTGGGACATGATATAAGGACTGTTTTCCAGGACTGATGGAGTCAATCAGCGAGGAGCTACGCCTGAACACGTGGACTAAGAATATCAACACCACATCTGTTTACATGTCAACAGTGTCCACTGGGGTGTGTCCGACCACACACCGGTTCACCTCCTGGCATAAGGAGGTCACGGCTCAAGATGCTGCTAAAATTATTATCGATGGTACTGCTTGAACTTCATACAAACTTTGCAATGATACATTAGTATGCAATGGAGTTTCGGCTTGATTCTTGATTTCAATATTCGAATTTCGAACGTCCAAGGCAGCCGTTGCATATCATCTAATTAATAGTCCTTAATGTAATGATGTTTGTCTGTCACAGGAATCCGCAAGAACCACAAAACAATCTGCATACCCTGGTTCATGAAGTTGTTCATGGACTTCCTTTACATTCTCCCATACCGCATAAGGATCATTTTCACTGATTTCTTCAATTTCAGTCATCGTGGATGGTTCTGTTTTTGCTAAAGCCTAACAAACGTTGATTTTATTAGATTAATTTGTATTTTTATGCATATGTTTAAATATATAAAGATCTTAATTGTTTAGGTATGTATTACAATAAAAGTATTACAAAATAAGTTTTTTTTTACTAACTTAATAGCATTTTTATAAGATTTCGTAATTTGTAAAAAAAATATATCAACGAGACTTACCACGAACCTTTTCAGCCGCTGCGACTATATTTTGTAACGGGTTACAAAAGAAGAAAGTTTCTCTTTTTTAACCAGAATTTAAGACATACCACATTTGGACGTACAGGAACGAAAAGGTTTGTGCTAAGTACCATTAACATATAAGTATGTTGTAGTTATGTGCATTTATGAGTGACTAAATTACGGCTGCTAAAGTTGTGTCCACATTTGTCGCACATAATCACATCATTATGATCAGACATATGTTCTTCTAAAGCTTTAGAATTGCGGAGGTTTTGATGACAAATATAACATTTATAATCTATGGTTTGATGCTGTGCCACATGCCTTAGAAGGGTAGTAGAGGTTGCGAAGCAACGGCCGCATGTTTCACAAAGGTGTTTGGTCGATGTTGCTTTTGTATGACCTTTGACATGGACATATATCTTGTTGCGGTCTTCTGATGTATATTTGCATACTTTACATCTGTAAAAGAAATCAGCCTTTGAGTCCACACAAATTTAGCAGAGTCGACACACTAATTAGAAGGAGAATTGTTTGTTTCCTATTCAAATTTGTTTTATTATTTCATATTCCTTTATCTCACTTGGCATTTACCATTCTATTAATGAGCAAAAGTACAATCCACATAACAAAATTAAGTCTTATATCATTACTTGATCTCATTAAAACAGACTTAGGAGTAGAAATCAATTTAACCCTTTGATCCTGGAGATAATAAAAACTATTGTACAATAATACGAGTACAATCTCGTTAGATTGCGCAGCAGGTAGCCGGTATTCATAGGTTAAGAAAACTCCTTATACTGATTTACCTGTACATAAGATCTTTTGTTTTCTCATGTTCCTTGCTATGTTTTGACAGAGCATCATGCCCTCTGAAGCTGAGCCCACAAACATCACACACTCTCTCTTCGGCCTTGGCTACATGTACTTTAGCATGCTTATACAGTTCCAACCTCTCTTTGAACAGCCCTCCACATTGCTTACATCGGTACACAACTCCTATCGTCGATCCATAGTCAACAGTGCAATGCTGTACCAACTTATCTTCATTTTCAAACTGCTTTCCACAGTTACAAGTCAAAGGCATATTATGTGTCACAGAATGTCGTAACATTTGCTGTTTAGAGTCAAATAACACATGGCAATGTATACAAGTTCGAGATGCGCTATCACATACTGTGATATGTTGTGTCAATTTATGCACATTCTCACATTTTACCTTACATGCAATACAAACAAGATTTTCCCTATTTTTCCCCAGCTTTGTCTTTGGTTCTGTTTCTTTCAATAATATCTCATTAACAACTTCTGCTTCAGAATCTAACACATCTATTTCCATGTTCATGTGTTGCTGTATATTTGCATAATATTCCTTTTTTGGTGTTGGTAGTTTGTTTAGTTTCGATTTTGCTTCCATAGCCTTTTCATTCCTGTCTAATAAATTTACAATAGACGGAATGTCTTCCTTGCCTAAATTATTTAAATATTCTTCTATATTTGCAGTGTTATTAAGAAATTCGAGTAAGGAATCTGAATTATACTCAGAGTCAGGTAAAGGTTGAATTTGAGTCTTTTCAGAAAATTTTCTTGTCTTTTCCTGAATTGTAGATTCCAGCCAATCCTGTGAACATCTAGCATTCAGTTGGAAATTGTAGAAGTCATTCAGTTGAGTGACGCAGTTCGAACAGATTACCTTCGGCAGCTCATCATTGGGTGATATCGAAATGGCAAGGCACGACTTCAGGTGTAGGTGTATCGTAGGATCTCCTAGGATAGAAACGTGCTCAGACTCCACATCTAAACAAATTCTACAGCAATTTCGAATATCATCATTTCTTTCACACATTTTATTAAATATTATTTCAAAAAAGCAATAACTAACTCCACTCCAAGCTAAACAACAAACAACAATCTGTTGCAAGAACAGCTGTTTTTGACTGTGACAGTCCTCTCATATGTTATCATTGGATTTGATCAATACACCTACTACTACTAGACCGCTGATATTCACAAAAAAACATTATGACACGATGGTACTTCGTTGGTCAGCGATTATAAGGTGAACGTATAGCCAGCGGTCTTAGCTTAGCTAGTGTTATAGTAATATAAACTTAGTCCAATCAACTCTGATTTTTGACATGTTAAGGTGGAAGATAAATAACAGTTTGAAAATGTTTTTTGTGTCTTTCTTTTATTTTTCTCTAAATTTTTAGAAAATGTTTTGAGTGAAGTTTTATTTTGATTTCTGAAAAAAAGGAAGAAGGGTGTGCGGCGGCATTTTATATGAAAGAAGAGCATTTCCGTTTCCGAATTTGGGTTCCTAATGAGGATCCTGGATTCGAAAATCTATTAATGTGTGCGACCGCGCTAATAGCGGTCTAGTAGTAGTAGTGATTCAGTTCCAACGTTCGTTTGACAGACAATTGACAGCAGAGAATCGACAGCGCACCGCAACGCAACGCAACAGTTCGCACAAATCTGCAAAGTAAAATATCCTCGTTAATAGGCGACATTTTATAAAATAAGTAAACAATGAACCGGTTCAACGCACACCTGACGATGCAGAAATAATGAAATGTGACAATTGATACCTACCTGACTGATATTAGTGCGAAGTCGGCTACGCCCTCGCAGTGGATTCGCGATAAAAATTCAGCGAAGATGTCTCGTGAAGATTTAGGTAGCCCTGCTTTGGAAGCCCAGGACTCTCTCCTGTATTCTGCCAGACATGGCGAATTGTTGGTAGTGGCTTCCCTTCTTGAAGCCAAGGCCCAAGGGAAGTTAACGTTGGATATAAATTGCAAAGGTAAATTTTTCAGTGTTTGTACTTAGTGTAGGTAATGGTCTGATGAATTATCGTGATAAGTAGACTGTAACAATTGTACTTATTTATAGACTTATATTTTAATTCATGATTGTCTAATTTTAGATGATTATGTTAAACTTTAAATCATGTAAATTTTAGTATGAGATTTTTCAAAAACTGGTTGTAATTGTATTATACAGTGAGTGTACTGTACACACACTGTAAAGAGTAATTTCATTTTAAACAAGTGTTAAACTCATTTATAAAATTACTTTTAATATTTATTATTTTTAACAATTTTGTTTGTATAACCTATGGCTTATTTGTTTGTATATTATATACATTGTACTTGAGATCACAGATGTTTGCTTGCAGTTCTGGGTGTGGTGTGTTTGTGACCATATGGGATCTGCAAAACAAGCTTAATACTTAGTGTACATTGTTGAGTGTTGTCTATTAATGTAACTAATTTTTTCAGGTAAATCAAAGAGCAACTTAGGATGGACTCCCCTGCACTTGGCATCATACTTTGGCCACGTGGAAGTGGTCGAGGCACTCCTGGAGGCCGGTGCCAATATAGACGAAGTAAATGACACAGGGGATACAGCACTGCATAAGGCCTCTTTTGTCGGGAATGAAGTGAGTTTCTTCTATTAAAACTTATAATACTTTTGCTGTAACTCATGGCTCCGCCAGGAGAAAAAAATAGATAGATCAACTGATAATATCATTAACTTAATTCACAAAATAGTCTATGTACTCTTCTAAATCATAGTTTTTTTTTCTTTAATTAAATACAAATTGTATAATTTGTTGACATTCAAAACAGAAAGAACATGTAATGTTCATACTATACTTGTCTACAGGAGTTAGTGATCTTACTCCTCAAAAACAATGCAGACGTGAACATAATGAATGGAGAAGGAAAGACAGCAGCAGATGTGAGTAAGACAAGAGATGTGCAGAGGTTGTTGGAAGCGGCTCAGAGAGTGGAGCGGCAGGAGAGGGAGAGGAGGTTGCTGACAGCCGCTAAGGAAGGGAGGGTTGAGGAGATACAGGAGTTGGTAAGCTTCTGTTTCTAAAAAATATTCTTCCATTTTATTGTTTATATTGCCATGCCAAGGATGTTATCTGTTTAATTTCGCATAATGACCATAAATAGAATTGTGTGTGGCATGTGAAAATTGGAAACTGGCCTGTTTCACCGCGCTTGCTGATAAAGTATCTAAAAGTCTAAATGTAACATATCAAACAGCTTAAACAATTGTGGGTCAGCTAGGGCGAACTGACTAATTTCAGGCAAATTTATCTAGCAGTTAATTTATCTTAACTAATTTTAAATTACAATAGAAATTAGCATTATATAGGCCATTAGAAAGTTTATTCAATAGTAGTGAGTGACACCAACACTAGAGCGATTATTTCCTGTAACCCGATCAGAAATGCAATTGAGCCTATTTGTTTGTAAAGAATTCAAGTAAAGCCGGGTCCGCTGCGTCATGTTTTGAACAGAACATTTGTTCAAAAACATAAATTACAACAATAAAATTATGTTTTTGAACAATGTTCTGTTCTAAACTTATACATACATACCGCCTTAACATATACATTGTCATTTCAGCTAAGCAGCCCTAACCCACCGAATATAAACTGTGTGGACGCTCAAGGAAACACATGTCTGCATTGTGCGGCCTACAGAGGTCACGCGAGATTGGCCGTGTTGCTGCTACAGAATGGGGTTGATACTACGCTCAAAAATAATAGTGGTGAGTCTCTTTTTCATCTTCTCGTGTCAATTGCTTGTGGGACTGTGAGTAAACCTAAATTCCCAAAGAGGGTGGCAGTCGGCAGGCGCTCAGTCATAAATCACAGCCAATACATCAACTTCATACTTATACATCACATTTGCGTGTTTATTTTCACCTTAAATATTACAATTATTACTGTGTCTTGTCCGTGTTTTAAACCTTTTTTATTTTTTTCTAAACAAGGCTTCAGTGCACTTTGTGTGACTATGTCAGCCACATGGGGGATCTCTCATATAAACTTATCTAGCTTTCATATAATGCTTTTTAAACCTTTATAATAACAAGTTTATTTGTTAGACAAATTAAAAATAACCCCGACTTTCAATATTAATTTCGCTACAACTTTTGAACGGCTGAATCGATTTTTATGAAAAATTAACTATCAAATAAAAAAAACCGCATCCAAATCGGTTCACACGTTGATGAGCTACGATGCCTCGTACACTGACAGACAGACACATTTAGCGGTCAAACTTATAACACCCCTCTTTTTGCGTCGGGGGTTAAAAAAGAGTTTCTTTTTACGCTGGCTCTAGGCTTCTGGGCTTCGGGCGTCACAGCCGATAAAATACAAGGATGAGATAAATATATTACATTTGTTCGTAGGTCAGTTCGCCATAGACCTAGCCAAAGACAACGACATGCGTGAAGTGCTAAGCGTACGGCCCGTGCAGAGGTTGCAGCGTACGGCTGCGAGGTTCGAGGGCCCGCTGTTGAAGAGATCTAGATTTTTGGGCTGGAGACCCGTTTGGGTGAGACTTTTTTAATTTACCAAGCAGTCATACGTCCCACCTGATGCCGTTTCGTCACCGAAGCCTATGAACGCATGCAACATTAAGTGTGTTGTCCACTTGGTGGTCCAAGGTCTTTTGCCACAGTACCCTGTAATTACACTGCTTCTCACTCTTAAGTCTGCCTCTAACTCTTGCGTTTGCAGCCACAAGCGTGAGCACGCTTGTGGTTGCAAACGCAACCGGGAATACCCTCAAATGAAAGGGAAGACATTAATTCCAGGCAGTCAGATGAGAGGGAGATAAACGACATGGGATAAGCTGTTACAAGCTAAGCCAAATCTTCAAAATTTAGATTAGATTTAATGATTCGAGATTTGATTTTTTACGTGAACTGCACGGTACTGCTAAGGGGCGTCACAGATCCGAATGTAAGCGGGAACATACGAGGATGAGATAGAGTACTTACATTGTTATATTACTGATAAAATGATACATAAATTTATATTTAAAAAATAGTAAGCCCTTCTGGCATGATAGGGACCAACACTGTTTGAATGAGTTTCTTTTGGCATTTCTTCCCAGCGGTGGTCGTTCTGAAATGCTAGTAGTTTTTAGCTTTGGTAAATATCATTTAATTTAGAATATGACGTGAAAAAGTGCCTGTGAAGGCCTAATTTCTGAATAAATGATTTGATTTTGATTTTTTCATACAATAAAGTTATTACAAACTAACCCAAGTCATGAATTCCAGGCAGTCCTACAAAGAGGAGTGCTACTGTACTACAGTTCCCGCGCAGAAGCTTCCCGCGCGGGCGGGCGCTGGCGCACGCGCAGCTATCTAGACGGCGCCACTCTCACGGCGCCTGATTCTGAGCCCGCGCTCATTGTCATCAGTTTCAGCGATGGAGATTCACACAGACTAGCCGTGCCTCCCGCGGAGAAGGATATTATTGCTTGTAGACAGGTGATAATTAAAGATTTATATTATTTATACAGGGTTACTGGTATCAATCGCAAAACCTCCTAAAGACTACTTGGGTACATCGAAACAAGCAATTTTTATTCTACGACTTGTCGTGATTCGTAGTTTACTTTTTTCATATAAAAAAATACAATCTACTTTCTAGACATCTTAACTCTCATCTATCATCATCATATCGAGTGTGTTATTGGTAACACTGGTGTCGGATTTTATTCAAGTCGCCTAAAGGCATCTGACATGACTTTTACGACTACTTACCGTCATCTAGTGGCAGGTAGTCGCATACACACTAGTTAACTAAACTGTCCACCAGTGTGCAGGTTTCCTCACGACGTTTTCCTTCACCGGAAGCAAGTGGTGGTCTAAACTACAATATATGAGTCAGATAGGATACGAACCTGAGACCTTTCAATCCACAGGCGGGTGTCTTAACCATTACACCAACTCCGCTTCAAAATGTTTCCTAATGCATTCGTGGCTTAAATGAATCTGTCTTTATTCCAGTCGTGGTTAACATCCCTGAACGAACACATAGCATACTCCGGGCATTACCTCTGGGCAGGAGCCTCACCGGACTCCGCTAGAGAGGCCACGGAGGATCTGGATGATGAGTGCAAGCCATTGGGTTAGTTCTGATTACCATTCGTTTTCATGTCATCCCTGAACGAACACATAACATACTCCGCACACTACCTTTAATCCACCGGGACATCGCTAGTAGATATAATATGTACAGTCAACAGCACATCAGTTACCCTGCATGAACCTCTATGACGCGCGGTAATAGCGACGAATTTGCAATAAATTTTGGTAGGTTGATATGCACATGTAACTTTTTATTAAATCTGTGAGTAACGTAGTTTTGGTTACGTAATTACTAACACTTTTAGTTTATATCTAAATTTTGTTTTCCTATTGTACAGTACAAACAAGTAACTGTTTTTTATTCCTTAACTAACTTTTGCTCGCGGCTTCGCCCGCGTGATTTCCCACGGGAGCAGTTATTTTTCCTGGATGAAAGGTACCCTATGTCCTTGTCTGTACTTCAAATTATATAATTTCAACAAGATTGGTTGAGTAGATAGAGCGTGAAGAGGTAAGAAACAAGCAAACATACTTTCGCATTTATAATATTAGTTAGGATTTTTTAAAATTATCAAATATTATATAGTTTTGTGGCGATCTTCATCACTTTATTTGTCTGTTTTTATTAACTTTTATTGTACAAATATTTATTTAATTTATTTGTAATTTTTAACTAAAATTTATAACTTAAATTTAAATTAGTCTTGTATAAATATTCATTCATTCAAATCACTCATTCATTCATTCAAAATATTTTGTTAAAATTAGAAATAGTGGAATTCTTGAAATGCGGCCCTGTGCTGCGGGGAGATGCGACAGGACCGGAGCCTTGTAATCAGCTGAGCTCCCCGGCCGTGTCGCGCCTCTCCGCAATCCGCTTCTCGCATTTACGATCGCACTACGCTTGCCTTCCATTCATTCATTTCATTCATCTTTAATTATAAATATAAATAAATAAATATAAATATATTAGGACAAATCACACAGATTGAGCTAGCCCCAAAGTAAGTTCGAGACTTGTGTTATGGGATACTAACTCAACGATACTATATTTTTATGACATATACATATGTTAGATAAACATCCAAGACCCGGGCCAATCATAAAGAGATCATTTTCCATCATGACCCGACCGGGGATCGAACCCGGAACCTCTCGGTTCAGTGGCAAGAACTTTACCACTGCGCCACCGAGGTCGTCAAATTCTTACTTCTGAACCCAATCTTGTTCTATTTCCTTTGTAAAATTCTGTGTTGCTTGTGACCTTCGTATTATAGTGTGTTGTGCATACCACCTTTCATTTCTTCTTCTCATTTCATTCGTTGATTTATTTCATACACGCTATAGTTTGTTCAAAATCAAAATCGAATCATTTATTCAGAAATTAGGCCTTCACAGGCACTTTTTCACGTCATATTCTAAATGAAATGATGTTTACCAAAGCTACAAACTACTAGCATTTCGGAACGACCACTGCTGAGAAGAAATGCCGAAAGAAACTTCAAATAGTGTTGGTCCCTATTATGCCAGAAGGGCTTACCATTTTTGAAATATAAATTTATGTATAATTTTTTATCAGTAATTTAACAATGTAAGTACACAATAAAACCAAACAAAAAATAAACTTTTAATAAAAGATCGACCTGACCAGTTCCCCCCCCGGCAGCACCCGTTCACGAGTTGACGCGTGAGTCAGCCATCGCGAAGCTCAACCACAATAGAGAGAACCTCCCCACCCAATCCACAATATTGGATTCGATTTGGCTCGATATTGGAACTGGAAAAGTAGTGAATTATTTATATAGCTTGTTCGATGTTGGAACTGGAAAGAGTAGTGAATTATTGATATAGTTTGTTCGATATTGGATCAGGTTCGATGCAGGACGCGCTGACGGCCGCCACCAACAGCCTGGCGCTGCTGGACACGCAGCTGCGCGAGTGCTCCGCCATCGTCGCGGCTCTCGACAAGAGTGTCAACGTTGGCAACTCCTTGCACCATTCTGCCTATATGGTATGTCCCGAAAATATAGCTGAAGAATATATAGCATACAAGCAGTGGTCGTTCCGAAATGCTAGTAGTTTGTAGCTTTGGTAAATGTTATTTAATCTGTATGTATAAAAGGAGACACTGAATGACTACCCAAACCGCTGGTCTAGAAACTTCAAATATAGCACGTAGGTTTCTTATGTAGTTTAAAGGATTTTTCAAAATTCGTCCCCTAAGGGGGTTCAAAGTTTGTATGGGGAAACCAGATTACGTAAAGAGTCTAAATGTTTTACTGAAGGGAAAATTACGCGGGCGAAGCCGCAGGCAAAAGCGAGTTTAGAATATGTCGTGAAAAAGTGTCTACACAGGCACTTTTTCAGTAATTTCTGAGTAAAAATGATTAGATTTTGATTTTGTACAGGGACGATTTTAGGATTGGGAAACATTTTGCGTGAGGATAGCGTTTGTAACTATCCGTGTGGTTGGTTTCTCTCTAGTACCCTTATCCTGCCACTCCATATCCTTCCGTGGCAACTAGCCACGTAGCCTTGACAGATAGGCAACAATAGCATTTACAATGAGGGTCATCCATTGTAAAATGACTGGCAAAATAATAGATGTATGACGTTTGTATAGCGTTTCCAACACGCATGCGGCACGGGCTCAGAGGCGCTGGCGTCGCTGCGGCACTGCGCCGCGCTGGTGGCGCAGGCGCGAGACCGGGACGCCGCCAAGTTGGCCAGAGAGGTATTTATTTCATAATAATAAAAAGTTTTGCAAACCTCATCATGTCATTTCTATACTATTATTATAAAGAAGTAAGCGTTTGTGTGTTTGTATGTTTGAGGCGTCCGAAACTACCGAACCGATTTACCAAAATTTCTTTCACCGTTAGAAAGTTACATTATCGAAGATTGCTATATTAGATAAAAGGGCTCGTTATGAGGGTCTCGAATATAGTTTTGTTGTTTTTGTAAAATAAACAATTTCAACGTAAAAAAATAAGTATTATAAAACATTAAAATTATTTCCTTTCATTGTCACAATCGTCTATCGTTCTCAGATCGAACGCAATCGTGTGTTAGAAGAGGCATTAGCAGCGTTGGCGCGGACACACCACGCGTTAGAGATGTCTGTAGCCGAAGAGCTTACTAAGGTGAGTGGTTTGTAAACGCTGGTAGTTTGTAGCTTTTAAAGTTAGAATTGACTAGCAGTCTGCAGCTCTGTCTGTGTTAGCCTATGTTTGATCTCGGGTCATTGATCCATATAAATATATCTACATTAAATGTAATAAAAATCTGTTCTGTAAAAGTTGAGTCGTGAAAGCGTGACAGACAGAAGACTTTCGCATTTATGATATAATAATAGTTCGGCGTAAGATGCCCGCTTGTGATCGAAAGGTCCCAGGTTCAAACTATTAGTGTCACATGACTTTGTATACTAATTTGACTCGTTTATGTTAGTTCAAATTCAAATTCAAATCATTTATTCAGAAATTGGACCTTCACAGGCACTTTTTCTCGTCAATATTTATAGTTATTTCTCACAAGCTACAAACTATTGGCATTTCGGAACGACCACTGCTGAGAAGAAATGCCGAAAGAAACTCATTTGAACAGTGATAGTTTTCATAGACCATAACTTGCTTCCGGTGAAGGAAAAAACTGGTTGAATATTTAACTATATAGTGTATAGTCCTGCCTTTGAATGAATTAATAAAATTAAGGTGACAAATAAAATCTAACACCAGTATTGATATTTATAATAAAACTCTATGAGGAAAACATAATATAATATAGGATCTTCTAAAAATTTTATGTATCAACGTGAACGTGTATTAATTTTTGTTTTAGAGTAAGCGAAAGAAAAAATCTTCTCACAACGAGTCTAAGGAAAACTTCTTCGATGTTTACAACGGTACGTGTTTTTCAGTATAAAATATTTAATGTTTTCGAATAATTGACCGAGCGTGCGAAGCGAGCGACTCTACAAATCAATTTGGGGGCAAAAATACATTTATATAATGCATTTTTGTTTGTAACGCGATAATTTTCGAAACGTCCAATTTTCGAATCTGTCAATAGTCGTGGAACAGTCGTTTTTGAAATAATTTCACAACAATGTAAAAATGTATATAGTTCGCGAGGTCTTCTTGGTTCGTGTGGTAGAATAATATTTCTGTAACCATTCCTTATTTCCCCTGATGCTATAATATTACATAGATCTACAACATTAGCACGTAACGATTTTATCCCATTGCTATTAAAGTATAATCAATGTGGTAAGTATTTTAATGTATCATAAAAAATATTTTATACTATCTGTGCCGCGTTGCACCGCTCCCATGGGAATTTTGGGCACAATTTAGACGACTTTTGAATGTTGTTAATAGATATTGTTGTTACTAGCACAGATTAAACTGTAGTTTTTATGTATAATAATGTGTTGTATAAATGTTCGTTAGAAACCCGATTTCATTCGGGAATGTGACGCGCGAAGCCCGTGGTTTTTTTAGATTCGACTGTGATTTTCTAATCTAAGACGCCTGCTTGGCGTCCTCCTTGGGAATGCGATTATTTCCTATAATTTGTCTAGGTTATGCGTCGCTTAGTTGCGTCTTACGACAACCACTACTTACACACTAGCCGCAGTCATTCGCGATGCATACTTCGAACTGTTGCTTTCCCTTTCATTTTCATAACAAGGGAAAGAGTTAGCAAAACTCTTCGCAACTTCACGAATACACGCTTATATGTCTCAATATTACATTACTAGCTAATGTCCGCAGCATCGCCCGCGTGTTTCCCACGGGAGCAGTTATTTTTCCGCGATGAAAGTACCCTATGACCTTCTCTATACTTCAAACTACATGTATGCAAAATTTCAAGAAGATTGGTTGAGTAGATAGAGCGTGAAGAGGTAACAAACAAACTCACTTTCACCCCCTTCGGGGTGGAATTTCCAAAAATCCTCTCTTAATGCTCACCAGGGAACCTACATGCCAAATTTCAGCTTCCTACGCTCAGTTTCGGCTGTACGTTGTCTGTCAGTCAGTCACTAAGTAACGCAAGAGTTTTACTATTATATAAACAAAACAGATAGATTAGTACGGATTTTAAACAGAGTCTGAGGATGAAGACGACACATTAGTGACGGCAGGGCTGTCGAGTCCACTGGGAGCCCTCAGTCCGTGGGGCAGCAGCCCCGACCTCACTAGACGCACGCCCATTGGCAGTGTCGATGGTAAGTCCGTTTTAAATACATTCTCTCTCTTCTCCTCTCGTCATCATCTGTAACGCCCTGGGTTAGGTTAACCAACACATTTATTTATTTATTTTATTATCACACACAACAAATTACAACTGTTAATAAACAACGTATTTAAAAACAAAGATTTTAAAACATTGAATTTTGAAGATATGGCTACTTTTACAATCGAGTGCCTGACGTCAACCCTCTTTGGGGATGCTATTGATGACTATCAGCGGTTAAGGCTTGTGTCCCTTAGTCGCCTCATACGACATTCACGGGAGGGTTTGGAGAGTCTTATTCTAGGGCGGGACCACATGCTATTTTAAATACATTGTGATACTTATAAAATACTAGCTGTGCCCTGGTGCTTTGCTCCCGTGGAAATTTTGGGATAAAGTACCCTATGTGTAATTCCAGGTATCCTACCAGTGTACCAAATTTCATACATTCACACATACATCCTCACAAACTTTCGCATTTATAATATTAATAGGATTAGCTTGGATTTAGAAAAGAAACAATATAGACAGCAAAGTACTATAGTGATGTGCTTGTATCTGTAAAATCGGTTCTTATACGCAGGAGACAAAACGCCAACGAACGAGGAAGAAGAAGAATCTCGCCTGCGCCGTTTATCAGGTTCCTCCAGTTCTCCACTGTCCCTCTACACAGCGATAAGCCCGGCCAGCTCCCGTGGGACCCTCGTGTCTCAGGAGGGACACGTGTATAGAAATGCTAGGCCTTATAGGAAGACCACCAATCTCAGGTAAGCATAAGATAAATAAATAAATAATAATAAATATATATCTAACGCATAACATTCCAAAGGCGCATAAGGTACATAGAGACTAACATCTTTTGTTCTACGACTTTTTTCTAAACGTAATAAATTAAAAAAAAACTTTTTATTTTAGTTTTAATGTCGTTTCTATAAAACGTTAGATCCATGTTCGATTCTGCTACATAACGCTACTGTACTGTCACGTGTTGCTCGGCTATTACATATAGTTAAAATGTGTAGAATCGCAAATTAGATTGCATTTTTTTATATGACGAAAAAAAAAACTACGAATCACGACAAGTCGTAGAATAAAAGTTGCTTGTTTCGATGTACCCAAGTAGTCTTTAGGAGGTTTTGCGTTTGATACCAGTAACCCTGTATAAGGACACAGATTGAGTTGGCCTCAAAGTAAACTCGAGTTGTGAGGTATTAACTCAACGATACTATATTTTATAACAAATACATATATAGTTAAACATCCAAGACCCGGGCCGATTAGAAAAAGATCATTTTCCATCATGACCCGACCGGGGATCGAACTCGGGACCTCTCGGTTCCACTTTGTTTGTATAAAAGGTGAACGAGACGGTGTAGTAGCGGATTTTAAAACATGAAAGGATCTCTTCCCGTCAAGTCTTGTTTGTTTTGTTGTTGTATATGCATATTTTTCAGTTTCCAATGTTTACACCTATTTTATTTAGCTATATATTTTGTTTTTATTATTATTTTATATTTGTTTCAGTTCAGAATGGTCTCTCTAACGTAGGGTCAGTACTATTTGCTAATGGTACACTATGTACAACTGTCAACTCGTGCACAAATTAGCGCACCAGAGAAATAGCGTCACTATACACAATATAATTAAGCCCTATTACAGTATGGCAGGTAGGATTTATATACGACAATAATGTCCTTTTTCTTATTAATTTCTAATGACTGGTTGCTGGGCAAGGGTCAAACCCCATCGCCTTTCATACCTCTGTAATCGTGAGCAACATCCGAACAGTGTGTAGCGCGACTTTGCTGTTTTATATCTCACTATCGAGTCGGTTCGCAAGGAGACGCAGCTAACCAATCACGTTGCGCCATTGTGACGCAACGACAACGACACCGCAATGTGATTGGTTCGCTGCGTATCACTTTGAATCGACTCGATAGTGAGAAGGGAAACGCTCTCCCTCTGTGCTATTCATATTTCACTATCGAGTCGATTCGCAGTGAAACGTAGCTAACCAACACAGTACAGATTAACTCATTGTGTTTTCATTTTCCTAAAAATTTCTTCTGTCATTTTAATTTGTGATTGAGAATTGACTTTAACTGCCTTGTTCCATTCATAACTAAGCCTAGTTACGCTTACATTACATTATAAGTATATTTTGAAACAAATGCCTAACAAAATCTCATGTATATGTATCATGTATTTTCAAAGAAAATCTGAAGCATTTTTTGGTTGTAGTTAACCTATTTGCAATATTGTATTTAGTGAAGTCGAAAGTAAATATCATTAATTTTTCTTTTGTATTTTTTTTTTGCAATTGTTACGATGGAATTATGATCCTGACTGTTTTAATACTTATTTAGATATAATTCTAAAATGCAATTTTGTAATGAAGTACCTGAGAAGAGACAAAAAGCAAATTGTGATAGAATACTTATTATTTTAAGTAGAATTCAGATTGTATTCGTTTCATATTGTTTTAATTATATTATTTGAATTTACTTTGGTTTTTAATTATTTTTTACGTTAAATAACTTAAATAACATAATATGTCGTGAGAAGATAAATAAACAAATCCAACTTTAATAAATTACAAGATCGTTCTTTCAGGTTATTTATCTATGTGATTAAAACTAACTCCACGTTCGACTCAAGTCACGTATAAGTCACTCACAGTTGGGGCGGATTAGCTAAGCTTATCTCGTCGATACTATTAACTTTAGGTCCACAGACGATGTGATACTGAATGGAAACAGAAATTCGTAGAAGTACCGTCGGGGTCAGAAACCTGACCCTACACCGTCTTAACAGCAAAGGGTCAGGTTTTTAACTGCCCCCGACTGTACACTGTAAAACCAAACCAAACTGTGTATTTCAATGATGTCGAGAATTGATGGCGTTCTAATGGTGACAAGTAAACATGCCGATGGCCGTGCGCAGTAGAGGAGAAATGTAGGAAGGCGGACCCTGGGCTCCGACGATCAATGACGGTGGAAGACCGGGAAACGCTAGGATGAGGAGATTAAATATTAAATCGAAATGAGGCCAATGCCACATATTGGTCGAAATCTCTGGGGACACTTCCGTCAGAAGAAATCGATCTCGTACAGGCTCTAAATTTACATAACCAATTACAATTTATCCAGCCCATTTAAAAACACAACGAAAGTGTAATCCCAAATTCGAATGTTACAATAACGATGGATGGCCGGTCCCACGTTGGGCGCCAGCCGAGGTACCTTTTTGCGACGGCGCGGGGGGAGTGGGGTGTTTGAAGGTGTGGGGGGAGATGTCTCCCGTCCGATCTTGAATCCAGCGCCGCCAGTTGCGTCGCGGCGACCGAATAGGTAATACGCGTCGCGTTCGCCGTCTTTCCTCCCACATATGTTTCAAGGCCCGGTTTTTACGTGAGTGGTCTACACAGTTACATAATTACCACTGTGATACTCATACAATGACTTTAACAACATGAGAGACGTTGCAACCAAACTATATAGGTTTGTATGCATAGTCTATCTTTCACACGTCACATACATGTTGCATTTTTGTCAATTAACTACGCATTTCCACTATTCCATACAGTCATTATCATAAAGCGAACACTGTTTTTGGTTGGACTATCATTACGTTTCATCAAAGTTTTCCATTACTACGTCATAATCACCCTCACATCCATGTAGGTAATATTTTGACCGGCTTCACATATCGGTGTGCTGTGACTCACGCCTAAGTGTTCTTATAACCATTTTTGGAGATATATTAATACTACTATATACTAGTGACAACACTAGTTATGTAGGTAGGTATTCTATTTAATTTAATGAATACTAAACCAAGCCATTATTTGTAGAAATGAGGGGGGAAAAAATAGATTTTTCGTGTTCCCAGAATATTTCGGTTTAATATTTTGTTCTTCTCTTTTGTCCAAATAAATAACGTAAAATCTAATCTAATATAAAATATTTAAAAAAAAATGCTACGAAATGTTGTAGATAGTTGCTACGTATTTTTGTAGAAGTTCTACGCAGTTTTGTAGCATCGCTACGATCTGTGTCGACTACTGGCAGTATTATATAAATCTGTGGCGTAGACCATTATTATTTACGTGGCCGGAGCGTTTCCAGTCTATCCAAAAAACGCACTTAAGACAAAGTATTAGAAACTAAATTGCATTACAGCGTGACTGGATGATATTGTCGGCGAGAAACAAGGTCACGGACAGGAATGTAAAACTCCTTGTGGTTACGAGAACTATATTATATAGATATTCAAAAATATCGAAAATAAGTTGGACTTCTTTCGTACATAAGGAACTATTAGATTTTTAACGTTACGATTATATAACTTTATGGGAATAACTAAAATGGGAATAAAGAAATAACAAATCGCGTAATGAATAAAACTGTTAAGTGTAATTGATACTTAAATGCCTTTATGTTGCTTATTTTTTATCCAGTCAAATACGTAACAAAAAAAATAATATATTGATGACTAAAAAAATCAAAAAGTGGCCGCTAATGATCTAAAAATAATCTAACAAAACCCTCGTCAATCTTCGTTCAGCCAGACATCAGATGTTCTTTATTCTATCGGTTGGTTGGTTGCTAAAATTTGCTAAAATGTAAAACAAAAATAGAAAAGAAACAACCTAAACCGATCACATTTTAATCAATTTCTTGTATTTCTTAGCGAAAAAAAAACATTAGTATAATAATATAATAATTACACCATTATCAATATATATAAAACTATTGCGTTACTGAGTTGTCCGACTGACTGACAGACAACGCACAGCCGAAATTCTGGGCGTAGAAAGCTGGAATTTGGTGTGTAGATTCCTAGGACAGTGTAGGGGAGCACTAAGAAGGGATTTACTGAAATTCCCACGGGATACGGATTTTTATTTATAAACGAAGTTGTGGGCAAAAGCTAGTAAGAAATAAAAGAACTTAATAAAAATAAGAAGAAGGACATACCTTTCATCCCGGAAAAATAAATGTTCCCGCGGGAGATTAGAATACGCGGGTGAAGCCGCGAGAAAAAGCTAAAATACTATATTCTTACTAGTAAATTATTTCGATTTAATGTTATTTAAAATCTGTCTGAGTGCGCGATTCGCGCTCCTGTTTATATTTATTTATTATTGATTGTTAAGATTCATATCCACCTGTAGGATATGAATCTAAACGAACAATGAGCAATCAACGATGAAAATTCCCTTAAATACCCTGCAGGAGAGTAGGGATAGGTTACTGGGGCCAATAAAATGGTTTGAAATATACAATCCAGTTTTCTATGTACTAATTCTGTGATGCCTATAGGAAGTCCTTTTTCCGCATGATGCTGAAACGCATTACAGACATTTCCATCTCTCTTCCGCACTTATAGATAGAAAGAGAAAACGACACGTTTCCCCAGCTTCGTACACCGCACCATAGATATATAATGTCTAGATATGCCTATCTCTCACGCATGTTAACAGAGTGCAAGAGAAAGCATTACTTGCATACATGCACGCTGACTGATGCACCTTGATTGTGTGCGGTAATTTCAGGGAAATGCAGCCATAAATCAATACCTGTCTTCGGCCGGGCCTTGCCTAGATGAAGGCTCGTTCCTGCCCAGTTTCAGTGCGCGGTTCTTTGTGATCGTACCGTTGAACCGATCTGTTAAAATACTTTTAATTTTATTGACTTAATAGTGAAAATTATAAATGACAAAGTTTTATTTTATTAACTGCCAGTCTTTTCTTTTGATTAAAATTTAAAAATGTATTCGATAAAGGTGTGGTCCAAGATTAGACTGAAAGAAACTCATTGCTTACCTTCGGTGCTGGACATGTATGCATCCGCATTAATGTTACTTTTTGGATACTATTTTGTGATTGTCATATTAAGGCGCACAATGTATAGCTAGCTAATCATGTAAGTACAATTGAATTACAGTCATTTTGCAAATTCAGTTGTATCAATTTAATTATCCAATTTCTGTAAAAACAACTATTTTCCATAAATTAATTTATTTGACTATTTTTTTGACATTTCTAGCTGTGTCCTGGAGTTTCGCTCCCGTGGGAGTATCGCGATAAAAGTACCCTATGCCACTTAGGAATTCGATTGAATAGTTACAAAGATTAGGTACCTCACACAGACAGAATTACAAACTTTTTTCTTTGTAATATTACTTCATGCAGATTTAATAAATCATGACTTAATATTGCAAGCAAATCATCTTTTTTTTTAATTTAGCACTGTACCGAATGAGTTAAATTAACATATATATTGCTATACGAGTAGTTTAGCAATGTCTTCCTTTACATTTAGATTATTTGGTTATTTTCATCAAAAAATTAGATTCACATCCGTTCTGGATGTGAATCTAAAGTTTTAATGAACTAGCGACGATGGTAATGCCCTTACATCACCTGCACAGGAGGGGGGATAAATTGAGAGCCAATAAAATGGCTCCAAACGACGCATGTTTCTTGTCTATTTTATCATAGTGCTGGAATTATATGTCAATTTTCCTCTATACATAGTAACGGGGTATAGATATGTCTATCTCTCTTACACTCGTACAACGTGAAAGATACAGCAGGATACTATCGATTTAGCTCTTTAATTACTGGTATACTCGTCTCTCTTCCGCACGTTTATTATAAGTATTTACTAAGAGCAAACAGTATTTGAATACATTCAAATTGAATATCGATGACTATCGCTGTATGACTGGCAATGCACACAGATATACAATGACTAGATATGTCCATCTCGCGTGTTTTACGAGTGCAAGAGAGAAACAGCATCTGCATACACGCACGTTACCTCTCTCTGTGTACATAGATATGCAATATCCAGATGTACATTTCGTCCACGTGTTTGTCGAGTGCAAGAGTGAAACAGCATTTGCATATACGGACGTTACCTCTCATTGCAATGTGATTGGGATTGTGTGCGGTAAATTTGCTCCCATAAATCAATACCTGGACTCGCCCGGATATTGAAGTACCCTGCCCAGTTTTGGTGCGAGGTTCTTTGTGAACGTACTTGTTGAGGAGAAAAACGTATATCTTAAAATTTTTGAAATTTACATTACTTGCTCTCTAGTTTTGCGATCACCAGTACCTATTAGAAATTCAAATAATGTTTTCGGTAAAAGTGTGGTCCAAAGTTCGATTAAAATTCTAAGTGCTTTGAATGTCTATTAAGACTTTATTTTTCGTGTGGACAAACATTTTATCCATATATATAACTCAAAACTATTTTCAAGGAAGTTACCACTATGTTAGTAAGTACCTACGAAATGGTTTTATGGTTTATCCAACTTACCTACCGATTTGTATATAAATTTTTAGTCACTTTGTAATTCAATTGGTAATTTTCTTTTATCTAGCCTGTGGATGTTATGTCCAAACATAAAGGCCGGATAAAGGCCTCTTTTTCTTCCACTGGTCTCTTTCTATTGTATTAATTTACGTATTTATTTATTCATTCTTAAGCTTAAATCTATTTTTACAGTTTTCACAAATGCGATAGACAAGCATCGCATTTCAATTGTTATTATAACTTGTAATATATAAAGCTGTTCTTATTTATGAATTCGCTCTGAGAACATGAAAACAAGGTCTATTCTTTCGGCAATTTGGTTGAGGTTACGAATTACGTGCGTCAGCGGGGCTTCGCGCAGAAGCCCAATGCGGGCCCACGGAACATCAGGAGCAGCCAATAGCTATTTTAGCCATTTCAGTAGGATTTCATCAATATTGTCTCGCCATCTCCTTTTCGGTCCAACTCTTCATCTGCAGCCTTCCGGTATCCAGAAAGTAGCTAATTTCTGGCCGCATACGACAAACGTGACCAGCCGGGTCCCACTTTAATCTGGCAGTTTTTGCACTTGCAATGTGATGATACGTCCCTTTTTCAGGTTGATTCTGAAGTGTAGTGTAGACATTTAAATCTCTTATTTTATTACACACATTTAGAGTGCAAGAGAAAGCAACATATTGCCCATTTACTTTGTACATAGATATAGATTTGCAATGACTAGATGTACGTGTTCTGTTACCGAGTGCGAGAGAGAAACAAGATTTGCATACACGGACGTTACCTCTGAGTGCACTGTGTGCAGTAAATTGTGGTATATGCTACCATAAATCAATACTTCGTCCGGAGTCTGGATATACGAGTGTTCCTGAGTGAAAGAGAGAAGAAACATTTGCATACACGGACGTTACCACTCGGTGCACTCTGATTGAGTTTGCGTGCAGAAATTTCTGGGAAATGCTCTATAAATCAATACCAGTCCTCGCCCGGATATTAGTGTAAAGGCTGTTAAGTTCTGCTTTTGCTACGCTTCTTGCTTCCCACCAAGGAGAATACAACCAGTGGAGAGAGCTTACCCAAAAATTCACTAGAAACTGGTTTGATGCGGGAGAGGAACGTACTTAGACCGCAGTGATTGGCTTAAAATATCCCAGCAATTTGCATAAGGCGTGGAAAAAATCACATGAAAATTATCGATGTCGATATTCCTTATTTCATAGTAAGACTGAAATAATACAAACGCTAAAGTATTATTATCTAGTTTTTCTATTAATTAAGCTTAAACTTAACTTATTACTTACATCAAAAACCGACTTGTTAAAAAGTAGTATAATGTTTTTATATGTATTCCTGTTATAAGAATAAAATAATTTAAGTTTGATTTGTAAAAAGTAATGCCCAACACGCTACCTTATACACAAGGGGTTCGATCACCGGCTAGCTCAAGATGCAAAATTATACGTATGATGAATTCATCATAGTGTTCTTCGCCGTTTCTTCTCCCCCGCAAGCGCTCTGGTTATATTCTTCTTGCTTGCCAGTCTAAGTGCGCAGTTAAATGTGACTATAAGTACTTGTTGGAGATCAATTTATATGATTTATACTTATCTTTGATTTCATACTAACGTAATAATTAAACAATATATGATTTAGATTTTATTAAATTATTGGTGCAAATCTATTTCTCTGTATATAGTTTTTAGTAGTTAAATTTTTAGTCACTTCAAATTAATTTCACTTTTCTATTTATGAACTTGAAAATACATAATTTTTCTGTATTGTGTCCTCATCCCGTGATTCTGAAACGTAACATAGGCATGTCTATCTATCTCTTTTACACAAATTCGAGTAAAACAGAAAACAATGTGTTGCCTCTTTACCACACAAATTTTAAAGCCTGTCTTATTAAAGGATTTAATTAATTATCTTTATTTGACATTATTATAATCAGCTTCTTCTTCTTGTTCAAACTTATTCAAACAGTGTCTTCGAAAAGAAATTAAAGTAAGTGTTAGAGATTAATAAATTAAAATACAGAACTTGTTGTTTCGCCATTTAATAAAAATTACCAAATCCCTAGTAGATTATAAGTTACTAACACAAATAGTTTTTAGAATTACTAACACAATGGATTCATATTGTCCGAAAATAAATATTTTTATTTTATTTATTGTGGCGCTGTAAATGAGCGTAGGTATTCTATGGTTCATTTATCTAAATTTCGTGAAAAGTCTTCATTGAGACGTCTCCTGGGATGATTTTTCTTCCAATATGAGTTTTTACTCATATAAAAACTTTTTTTTTTTGCTTAGCAACTATCTACAAAAATTCTTTTTCTAGTTTGGCTTAATCTGTTAAAATATCTGTTTAATTTTCGCCAAGAAATAAATGAATAAAAATGTGAGGTGGCGCCGGGGTAATCACCTTAATAATAGCAATTACCGATCCATTTATATTTTGGTTATTGTTCTAACATGAAAGTTAACTAAACCATTTCCAGCTTAAGCGAATAAAGCCGCGTGAAGGGGCCAGTAAATGATAAATCACTTGATGCCATGTTTGGCAGTTAGCAGAATGATTTGCAACGTCGTGTTGCGTGCGACAGCGCCACGCAACGCGACAATTTGTTCTTGAATGGCGAATGGAAACGCTTGTAAATTATAATACGTTATGGATGTTTATTTTTCTCACAGCGTTTTCCCTTTTTCTCCCTCATTCGTTGAGTAGGTATCTATCGGAACCCTGGGACCGCTGTCCTACTTTTTCGTCTCCAATTCGCACGAGGAATTAAGAATTATAGCGTTAGGTTCAGATATAATTTGAAATTGATGTGGAAACATGCGTAATAAAGTATTAATTTCTGGCCAGCCACGTTAAATTTTGAGCCACTTTTTTTTTAATACAATTTACAAGAAATTAAATGAAAAAATCTTCAGTGATTTCAGTCGCATTTGTTCAAAACAACATAGCATCGTAATAGCAAACAGCACCCCCTCGGGCGTGGTAATATGTCTCCACAAATATTAACCGCAATAGGTTTATCGCGAGAATTGCGACTGAATTTTTATGAGCGTTCGCGCGAAACCTCTCGCGGTATGCTTCTCACTGTTATTATTGAGCTCCAAATTCATGTTATATTTATGAAAGTATCTAATTGTATTATTATTTATGAAGAATTATAATAATAAGAATATCTTTAATAATAAATATATATATATTAGGACAAATCACACAGATTGAGCTAGCCTCAAAGTACCTAAGTTCGAGACTTGTGTTATGGGATACTAACTCAATGGTGCTATATTTTATAACAAATACATGTATAGATAAACATCCAAGACCCGGGCCAATCAGAAAAGATCATTTTCCATCATGACCCGAATGGGGATCGAACCCGGGACCTCTCGGTTCAGAGGCAAGCACTGCGCCACCGAGGTCGTCTAATAACAACGTAACAATATAATAGGATAGGTACTTTTTATCTCGAAATTCCCTCGGGAGCTCCCCGGGGCGTGCTAGTTCTACAAAAAAATATACCCGTTTTTCTGTTTTAGGAATATTAATCAAAAGCGTAGGTACTTTGGAATTGTAAATAATTTATTGGAAATTAATCTTCATTGTTGTCAATAAACGGACTTTTATAAATAAATATTGGTTCAGTATACTATTTTAGGATTCTATCAATATTGTAAGGATAGACAACAAACATTGTTTTGAACATAACAAACATTACAACATTAAAAAATGTTGGTCCTATTTATATTACAACTAGCTTTTGCCCGCGGCTTCACCCGCGTAAATTTCCCACGTGAACAGTATTTTTTCCGGGATTAAAGGTACCCTAGGTCTTTCTCCATACTGTTAATTATATTATGTGAAATTTCAAGAAGATTTTTTGAGTAGATAGAGCTTAAAGAGGTAACAAACAAACTTACTTTCGCATTTATAATTGACCGACGAGCGAGGTCTGCAATTCGGCATGGGGCAAAAATAAATTTTTGCATGTATCTATACGTATGTTTGTTTATTTGTAACGCGATATCTTTCGAACCGACGGTCTGATTTTGATGAAATTTAAAAAGTATGTAGAATCTGTCAATAGAGTTTTTAAGTTCGTGGGGCAAAAATCAGAATCGGTTTAGTTGTTTTTGGAATATTCGTAATTTTATAAAAAAAATATTGTGTTCGTTAGGTCGACTTGTTAGTTACGCGAAGTTAACTCGTTAGTTAGGATTAAGTGGACGAACTAATCAAAATTGGCATTCACACAAATATGGAGATATTTTTTTAAGCTCAATGGTACTTATTAAGTTGCTAATAACTGTAATATTACAAAATAGTTCTGAAATAATGACAGTGAAAGTGTCTTCAAATGCCATCTCTATTGGAAACAATATCAAATCGATATGTTTGTTGGCGGCTCGCCAGGGTCACTTGCCAGACTATCCGGCGAGAGCTTAGAGAGCTCTGGCGCTGAGTTTTATACAGGATTTCATTCATTACACTCTTTGGCTGTTTACTGCGTGACCTAGATGGTAATGTTTATATGGTATTGTATCTAACCATTCATAGCTTAATCGATTAACAGAAGTAAAATTTTGTAGTGACAATAAAATATTCCAATAAACGAGATATATCTCGTAATGAACTTTCATAGCTTGATAAATTAACAAAAATGTGAGACAAAATTATTTTAACAAACTAATTTATGAATGTAACCCCACTTGTCTACAATCTCGCTCGAGTATTAGCTTATATTATGCAGCCGCCCCCGCATTTTCCACTTGCATCCTCACAAGATTATCCCGTAGCACTCGACTCCTTCGGGGCTTGAATAGTAAAGAGGCTACTCTGGGAAGCGAGGTCAAATGTCGAGAGATGTAAGAGGAATAGGAAAGAAAGAAAGAAAGAAAGAAAAGAAAGAAATCATTTATTCGGCAAACACATAAAATCCAAACATACAAAAGAGTAACGAATATAGATCGAATACAATATGTAAGCCGAAATGGCGACCAGCTCAGCATGGTGCCGTGGTATCGAGCCAAGGCGCTGATTTTCAGCTGGAACCAAGTACAAAAGTAGGTATGGTGGCAAAATAAACAAGTTAATATGTACGGAAACAGAAACAAACAACAGCATACAATAGGATTAAACATATTGCTAGAATCTAGAGCTAAATTGTGTTGTCTGAAGTGTGTGATGCTTGAACATTACCTAAATTAGAATTCTATGAAACTAAAGACATTATGTAATGTAATAATGTATAACTGGAATTTAAATGAAATGCTAATTCGATCTTAATGGGGAAGCGATTCTGAGACGATGAGTATCGGGATTAAATAGCGTACGTTAACTTATTACTTAGAGAAACATATAACATTTATGAGAAGGGTTTCAGGGGATGTAAGAAAACGAGATAGTCTCATATAAAATTTATTGTCTGTCACACACACACAGGAGGTTACAAAAAACAGAACGGTTCGGAAAAATCCCTTAAAATGATAAAAGTCGCGATAGACATGGGAGCGCACAGATTGCGGCACATCAGGTACGCGGAAGATGTGAATAGCTTGCCGGTTAGTGGCTGACTGCCGAGCACAGAGGCGTCGGGGCAAACAGCGCGCTATATGACGTAGTGCGCATGCGCGATGTATCACGCGATGCGCGCGCGATGATAGCGATACATTGCTATTCTCTATATCGCGTCGGCAACCGACCGCGGGAGGCCCGAGTGGGAAGGTCAGATGTACGGTGGTTTACTATACATTTTAATTATCGTTTTGTTTACTGCCAAATCGTCAATGTTATTTTCTCATGAAAAATAAAGTAAAAAGTTTTAATTTTTGATTAAGGTTTCAATTTGCATAGTGGAGTACTTAGTTAGGTACATTTCTCGATCGAATAATAAATAGGCATCGTAATTGACTGATATTGTATTTATATAATCCATGTTATGTTTGTTGGAAGTTATTTAAAGATATTAACATAAGTGTACCTAGTTTTATTTCCTTTGCTTTCGTGGGTTAAGGGGGGATGAAATTACATATTGGACGAGTATTCTTACTTCCTTAAGGCTTTCTTTATATCCACTTTTAGCCGTCCTTGATAATTAGGTTAATTTTCTTCTTTCTTATATAGACACAGAATACAAGTTTATTTGTTAGGCAAATTAAAAAACCCCCGACTTTAAATATTCATTTCGCTACAACTTTTGAACGGCTGAACCGATTTTCATGAAGAACACTCGGGATATAATAATTAATTAGAATAGATAATTATCTATGACACAAAAAAAACTAAACGAAAATCGGTTTATCCGTTTGGGAGCTACGATGCCACAGACAGACACGTTAAACTTATAACACCCATTTTTTTGCGTCGGGGATTAAAAACAATTGTAAGATGGAAAAATAAAGCATTATGCATTCTCCCAGGACAATGCCGGTTCCTTCGGCATTTCTTTTCAGCAGTGATCGTTACGAAATGCCAGGTTGTGGCTTTTTAAGAAAAAATATTTCACATTAAAATTTTCTTTAAGATTTTGCACATAACCTAATGTATAATTAAGTTAAATTACTCCTTGCGGAAGTTATTCCTCAAGGATTTGGAAACATGCCAGTATAAATTAGCTAGTTTAGAATAGTTTAGATGCCTTACGTGGCTAAAGAACAGGTGGTTATGCGGTAGGCACCTACCTGATTGGCGCACCACATACCGCAGTGCATGATGCAATATATTCAAATGGGTTAGTTAAAAGTTTACTGCACATATTATTGATAACTGTAGATAAAAAATATTTATTATACCTAAATATGATAGGTACACTTATTCATTTTATTTGATAGTGATCTTTCTGTGTACAGCAAAATGACAGACCTCTTGAAAAACGATCAACCTGACGATTTTTCAGGTCTGTTATATTAGGTCTTTACATATGAAATTGGCGTTTGGTATAGGAAGAACAAAAAGTCTAATATTTTAGACTGAACTTACTGAACTGACTGGCTTAGGTGAAGCAAATGAGCATACGGGTTACCTGATGGTAAGCAAACACCGCAGTCCATGTACACCAGCAACCCGATAAAAGTCACGGATTTTTTGCCGACTTAAAAAAAAATATATTTCATTATATTCGAAACATAATTTAGTACTTATTTACAATAATTTTCACTACGACGTCTAATCATCAAGTACTTTGACCCTACTCTGATCTAAGTCCAAACTCGATAATTGCATGAAAACAACTTAACAGAGTTGACAACATGACCGGAACTTCCTAATTTTGCTTATAGCTAGGGTCAAGGCCGGCCGAGTCCTGAATCGTAAAGGTGCTCATTTCATAAAAGATCTTCCTTGAGTATTCAGTGTCTTTTGTTACAAATAAAGTTAATACAACCCGATCGAGTTTCTCTGCATTTGTTTTAAACCTATGTTCATCAACATTAATCCTGGCTACGTTAATCAACTCAAAAATTAGTGTCTATTACACTCGTAAATCTTATTATAGAAGAGATACTCACAAAATAGAACACAATTATAGATAATCAAAATTACAAAATCCAACACTGATGTAGACTAGAAACTGTAGATAGTAAAACTATATACTATATATAATATTTTACTAATATATACTATAGATAATATTTTACTAATCAACGCCCAGCTTAAACCATATAGAAGCTATAAACGCGAAATTTGGGCAGTAGCTTTAGATTATTACGTAGTGCTCAGGTAAGAAAGGACGTTTCAAAATTCGACCCCTAAAGGGGTAAAAATTGGGGGTAGAGTTTGTATGAAAAATAACGAAAATCTTTACTGAGCTACTTGAAAATTGGCATAAGAGCTAAGCAACAAAAGTAATGAAACCCATGTTTAAGGATTTCTTAAAATTTGACTTTTAGGGAGTTAAATGAGGGTGAAAAGAAATAACGAATAGGTAATCCCATTCAAAATTTCGTCAACTAAAGATATGAGTAGACAGCTCAGCGGTAAACACCATTGAATTCACATTGTTACTGTTGATGGTTCGAATCCTAAACTTCAACTTATTTTGAATTAAATCTGATAATCTATATAGGTGATTTCTAAGAAAGATTTATTATGGTTTTACTCGAGCGAAGCCGGGACGGGCTGCATATCATAAATAAATTACTTATGTAGAATGAATTTTGTTAAAATGGGATCGGTAGACTCTTAGTAATAATACCCTAGTGAACCCTACTAATTAATGTAATGTATATTAATTCAATTTTGTATCGAACCCTCGCTACATCGGAAGACTCCGATGCCAAAAATACAAACTTAATTTCGTTTGCGTTGAAGGGTGGATTAAATTAAAATAAACATAACTAAGAGTTCTTAAATTAAATAAATAAATATATTAGGACAAATCACACAGATTGAGCTAGCCCCAAAGTAAGTTCGAGACTTGTGTCATGGGATACTAACTCAACGATACTATATTTTATATTTTATACATATACAAGGCTACTTGTTTAAAACATTACATGTTTTTATTTACTTTAATAAACAGCGAGAGTTTGAAGTCATTTAGGCAAATCGTCTTGAGTTTGTAAATGAAAACTGGAATTGAAAGCTTAATAATTTACTAACCGTTTACTAAATCCAAAAACGGTCTTCCGACAATATTTTTGAAATACCTATTTATTTACCTATTTATACCTATTTTGACGACCTCGGTGGCGTAGTGGTAAGGTTCTTGCCACTGAACCGAGAGGTCCCGGGTTCGATCCCCGGTCGGGTCATGATGGAAAATGATGTTTTTCTGATTGGCCCGGGTCTTGGATGTTTATCTATATATGTATTTGTTATAAAATATAGTATCGTTGAGTTAGTATCCCATAACACAAGTCTCGAACTTACTTTGGGGCTAGTTCAATCTATGTGATTTGTCCTAATATATTTATTTATTTATTTATTTTACCTATCCACACTATAGGAAAGACGAACAAATTGTTTTTTTTTTCAAGACTTGTTTGACCACTTTGTCGTTGTGATTAATGTGTATTATTACTAAATTACATCATTCTAGTACAACAGAAAATTCAAATTCAAAATTCTTTATTAAACTTAGGATATACTTATTGTCGTAAAAAATATTACTCTGACTTCCAAAGCGCAGTTGAAGAAGAAGCGGCGCAACAACCTCCACCGCCGCCTTTTCTCCAAAGACGTCAATTAACATAATATAGGTCTTATAATAGTTTTTGAGATAGACCGAGACGAACGGACACACGGACATGATAGGACTACGGAACCCTAAAAATTACAACTTGCCTGCCGGCAATATTACCAATAAAACTAGTAGTCTCTTAGGCAACTGCTACTCAATACCAGTGGTGCCAAATAAAAGTATATTCATAGACTATTCAGGCACACACACACACCATTCCTCACCACCACAATCCTAAATCATTCACTACCTACAAACAAACAGACAGACTAACTAAACATTAGATCATGGATGTGAAATAGTGGATAGAAAGTGACATAAATACATCACGCGGCCTGGCCCCAACCAACGCGTTTGTGGAGCTGTAAGATGGAATATAATGGTGACGAACACAGGTGAGTACATTTAGTGTTTCTATATATCTTTTTTAAAATGTATTTTATTTCAAATGAATTTTACATCCTAATAACTTGATCCAAAGTTGGTGGTCCAAAGTTCATAGAGGCTTTCCCATATGTGAACATAAGCCTCGAGTTTGTGTTACCGGCTAAATCCGATTTCAGGATAAACTAGTTTTGCCTAGGTCCAACTAATTCTTCCTACATGCGATAGGATAAACTGGTTTAGCCTAAGCTATATATGTATCCTAGGCCAAACTAGTTTCTCCTGATAGAAATAAACACACTCGGCTTAAAAGGAATGGCGTAGTCTAAATTAATTTAGCCTAGTCCAACAAGCTTAATCAAATAGCATTTTATTAAATTTACCTATTTATTTTATCTTTCTTGATATTCTATAATGTTTACACTAGGCCATGCCAGTTTATCCTGAGAGTGTGTATTTCTATAACCTAGTTTGGCCCAGGCTAAACTGGTTTATCCTATAGGGTTTAGGACGAACTGGTTTAGCCTAGGTTATACCAGTTTATCCTATCGCATGTAGGAAGAATTAGTTACTAAGCACAACTAGTTTATCCTGGAATCGGGTTTGGCAACAAACTCTTCTTTATTTAGAACTGCAGACACCTGTCTCTCGTAATCTTTATTTACTTACACATTACAAAAAGAATTCGCGTCTATTTGTCTGCATGAACGCGATAAAGTCAAAAACTGCCGGGCAAATTTTCGTACGGGCTTCACAAATAGATAAAGTGATTCCTGAGGAAGGTTTAGGGGCATTATTATTTACCCGTCTCGGCTTTGCACGGGTAATGACTATTAAAATTACACCTAAACTTCTTTTTTTAATCACTGTAACTACTAAAATTCACATAAATCCCGCATCAAAATCCCTTGCGTACTTATAAATATATAAGCATACTTGTTAAGCACAGCGCCATCTAGTAACGAGTAACTAAACTAAATGTCTTGTTAAGTTATAAATTGATTAAATTACAGATATTTGCATTGTATCCACATAGTTCATAAGACAAATCATAGATATCATTAATAGTGATTCAGCTAATTTATTGTACCGCAAGCGCCATCCCGTAAATATACTCTAGTTATCCGTCTATCCCGATTAGATTCCCGTCTATCTCTTTTTTTCTCATACATAGGGATAAAGAGATCTGAGACAGCGATAAACAAACTTTATGATAAATGTTTAATTCGACGAAGAAGAAATTCGACGAAGAAGAATATATATATATATGCTTAGATGATGTAAGTTTGAGCTCTGAAATCCATCAGATGGAGAGGATTATAATGAAATGAATGACTTATTTCATATAGGTAGGTACTAACCTCTCAGTTCGAATATTACTCACTGATATCTAAACTTGTCAGTGACAAGTTGTCACTACATGGTAGATGATAGTAAAAGCCATGTCAGATGCCTTTAGGCGACTTGAGTAAGATCGTTACAGTGTTAGCACGTACATACTCGTACAACACTCATTTAGAAGAAAAAAATACAATTAATAAAAAATCAATTCCCGCTCGATTCCCGAATTGTTTCATCTTATTATTATTATTTTCTAAAATAAGTTAAAAAGCATTTTAAAAAATACAGCCAGCCATACTTTTAATAAAAAAAACAAAACTGAAACTGGCCTCTACCTGAAATTCCGTCAAGAGCTAAACAAACATTTGCTTTCAGTTTCCGAGCTCATTCACAAACACACAAACACTACGAACTACTGGGCTGAGGGTGGCCATCAATATTGAATTAGGCTAAGCTCCGCTTCAGACATACCTACGTGTATTAACCTCGAAATGCCAAAGTAATAATTTATTAGACGAATTGATGGATGTTTACTTGTTAATAATTCTACAGCTTAAAATAACCACTTAATTTCAATGGTATATTGATAGCAGAGATTGTCGATAGCACAACAGGTTATCGTTCATTAATTAAATAATGTGGTGCCTCTCCCCAAAACCAAAGATCACAGAGAAAAATCTTTGGCCTATTAGGTGGCCAAAGATTTTTGTTTGATTAAAAATACAATGTTTAAAAATTTATGTTACTATATGACTAATCGGATAACTATAACTAATTGGACAGATAAGAAAACAAATGAAGAAGTACTAGACAAGATCAAAGAAAGAAGAACGTTATTGAAAGCAATAGAGGCAAGAAGGGGAAAGATGTTTGGCCACCTTATACGACACGACAACTTTATGAAATACCTGATTGAAGGAAACATCGAAGCAAGAAGAGGAAAAGGAAAGCCAAGAAGGGCATGATGGTGGGATGAAATAAAAGAGAAGGCAGAGGTCGTGTCGTATAGGGATGTGAAGTCGATGGCTGAGGACAGAATAAGATGGAAAATGTTCCACCGACATGAACAAAGTTCTTAAATTAATTGATGGTGTGATTTTCTTTTATCTGTGCCTAAACCATGACTTACTTATTGTTATGCCCTGCCTGCTACCACGCACTGAAAGACCTGTATAACGTCACAGATCGCTATATCTGGCGACGTATTGGACACACATTAAAATATCTAGATACTAGATGTTGCCCGGGGCTTCCAAAGGGTTGACGTCAGCCACCGGTCGTAAACTCTAAAAAAATATATAATGTTTATTTAATGGTTTATTTTTACGTGAATTCCGGGCTTCGTGGCTTCATAGCTTCGAATGAAACCGAGAGGACACTAGAATGAAAGACTCTCATGCATTTAGAAGAGTAGCCCTGAAGCGCAGCATTGTATAACAGAATCATTGTGGATCATTATTGGTTCTTCAATTTACATTTATTTTGCAAGTCTAAAACGGAATATATAAACTGAATCATTTGTTGATTTTCCACTTCATTTTGCAAGCGGGGGGTGTGATAGGGTGGGGGTGGGAGCGGAAATTAAATTTCAAATGCATCCAGCCAATCTGGCGTCCCCCTCGGCGTGTCTAGCCTACTTTTCCATCTAGGTGCTTAGGTGCTTAATAAAATAAGTTCATTTACTTTTCAATTGGGTTTAATTAATAAAGATATATTATGGGAGATATCCATTGCAATTTAATTAATAACACAACGATGAAAATTTAATGAGTATGTTAAAGTTGAGTTAAATTTATGTGTTCAAAAAATGATTGTCATTATTTTTTCGCATGCGTTTCATGATTCTTTCCTTCCTCATTTTCCTGGTTTCTTTCTCAGCCGTTAAGCGTTGGTTCCCAGGGTGTGCTTTCTTAATTTGTCTTCTCTACTCCGCACCGACATCGTCACCCTTTAGTTGTCAAACCGTTGGCACGTATATCATAGTTCTTAGAGAAATGGAAAAGAAAAAGCAGTAAAATTTACCTTGAGCCTGACGCTTAACGACTGAGAAAGATACAAAAAAAGAAACGTTCAGATGTGAAAGATAGAAATATATATTAAAGACAAAATTTTTTTCTAAAAAATAAATTTACATTCTTGGTAATTTCCCAGTGATCGATGAATTAGATCACTCAAAGTTTCAACAATGAATGGAGTCAGCTGTGGTGAACGGTTCAACCCTATGTTTGTAAGGGGTGGTGGATCAATACCCCGACCTTGGGGGATCAAAAGCTCCGGGAAAATGGATTGTAGGGTAGGCTTTTGTTTTGTTTGGGCGGAGAAGCTAAGCTTTTTCCTTTGGTATTTCATAAATTCTGAAAGCATTTTTTATTGGGTATAAAAAGTTCGAGTCTGAAACGGTTCTCCGACAATTGCTTCGTCTACGAACGTTTCGTCGACGAATGTTTCGACATCGGGCGTTTGAACGACAGAAGCCCTCATCTAAGAACGATACGTCTACGTTCGTAGACGAAGCAAATGTCGGAGAACCGTTTCAGACTCAAAAAGTTCTTAGTAAGGTTTGGTTAGTGAATCAGACGACGGTTTGTATTAGATTCTTGTATTCACTACTATATATATACTATATTGTACTATATATGTATACTGTACAGTTGTACTACTTATATCAAATTTGCCTATGTAGAAAATGTTAGATTTTAGTCGAGATTATAAGAATCATTCATTTCATTTAAATAAAGTTCGGTGAAGGAACATTCAACGAACGTTTGACAAAATCTAAAACAGAAACGCCTTATACTATACGGTTTTATTCTAAACGGGAGTCATACGACGCATTGATCTCACTCGTACTTCATGTAGGTACAACATCACAAGACATGATATCGATATTCATAGATGAAAAATGTTTCACTCTAGTTGTTTCATGTTGTATAACAAAACAAGCTAATAAAACATTCAGAAGATATAAAATTCTTTCGAGAGTACCAGAGCAAAGGCATTGTTCTGTTCAGTCCCTTGTGTCAAGGGCGAGTTTCAAGGTTTCCCGGATTCACGGATTCCCGCTCCAGGTATCGATTCGACGACCCCCACGCCGCCGGGGTTGTGGGGAACGTGATACTTGCCCACCACCTGCGGCTCCCGATTTATCATTTTTCACGAAAGTGTATAATAACTTTAATGCTCAAGATTGATGGCTTAATATCGGCTCGCCTGTATCAGTTTCCATTTTGTATTGTGAAAATAAAAATTAAAATCTCTGTATTGTGAAAATTGACGTTACGCTTCTAATTTAATCACACTATACACTGTACTGCCATTCATAAAGCACATCTTGACTTTTACTTTAATTATAAAACCAGCAGCAGGAAACGAAATAGATCATGTTTCTTATGCTCAGAATACAATTGTTTTTCTAATCTAAGGGTGAGTTGCACCAGTTAATTTCAGTGTTTAAGGTGTGCAGAACAAGGAAAAATCCGCCATATTTTTTATCTAAGCGTCGGCGGCGCGCAGATTAAGTTAACGTCGGAGTTGACAGGTGAAACCCACTCTAAGGGTATGTATGCATCGAAGTTTACACATGCAATATTTTTCGAAATCTCTTAAACTATTTTCGTGCTAAAGTTTTGTAATCAGTTGAGCACTATATAGCATGAAACGAGAAATTTTACTAGAAACGATGTAGGCATTTCTCTAAAACATCCTAAATCCCAACGAATTTTAAACCAATGAGTAGGCTTTGAGGGTGACGATAAAAAGTAGGGTATTCCCCCGTTCAAGGACACGGGACCCGATCAATACTCTGCCGGGAGACACGGGAACTTCGAGAAGGTCGCTTGATTTCGGAAAGTTATTATGGGACTCGCGTGTTCTTCTACCTCAAAGTAATCGAACTTTAAGGCTCTTTAGCAAATTCATTGTAGGATACCACACGCACATCACATGAAAAAGAAGAAGCGACATATAGGTATATTTTAGGCTACTGGAATAAAATGTGACACCAGTGTTAGCAATTAACACACTCGGAAAAAAATTGATAGGGAAAACCGACCAATCACAGTAGATTATTGAGAAAACAAAAGTTTTAACTACTTTTAAACTTTCGAGTTGCATAATTATATACTAAACAACAGGTATTAAACGCGCACATACCTTTTTTTAACTTTTCAGACATTGTTACAAATACAAATGTGCGAAACGTCTGGGAAATAATGTTGTTTAGTATAAAAGCAGTTTGTTTATTTCTAAGATTAAAATATTATTATTTTATCAGAAAGTGGTGATAAACGCCCTAACAGTTCTGTGAATAAGGGAACACCTTAGCAGAATCATCCTCCACAGCAACATTTTCATATTTAGTAATAAACATGTAGGGTAAGTCGTGAAAATACATTTTACAACACACGTATATATAATAAAATGAAACGAAAGAAACGAATCCCAACGGAAACATAGTAACCGGAATACGAGCTTGTTGGGGAGCGCCCTTGGCCTATTTCTTACGGTCGATCGCATTCCTACATTTGGGCCATGGGGTTTATAGGTACGTTATTGTAGCTAGCAAATTTTGGGGAAGGTTACTTTTAATCATTATTAATCTTATTAAGATAAATTTCTAGCGAGAGTTTAATTCGGTCCAATTAATTGTATTGTCACTGTCGCTTCTTATTTTTCGAGTAATTTAGGCCCTGTTCATTTTCTACGGTCGACGGCACAGATTGGGCCATGGTTTTGTATACTTTATTTTACTCCTTTTTAACTTTGAAGTTGATTGAAGTATGATCATTATTCAGCGTTAAAATTAAGAGCTTAGATGTTCCTTAGACAAATGATAACATATAATTCCAGGAGTAAGTCACTTGATGCTTATAGTTAACGAGGTTTTCGCCGTTGATTGTAATGAAAATTTGTTTTTCTTGTGCCTTTATTTTTCTTTAACGGTGTTATAAACATAGTATTTCAAGAAGTGCGCCTTCAGACCACACGCACATAATAACGTCGTCAAATTATTTTTTAATAAGTCTCTATATAAGCTTTAAGTTTTTAAAAAGAAAATGAAATAATCTAAGACGTCGTCTTAAGTTAATAGTTCTGAGATAAAAAGACAAAACTGATAATTGTCCCCAGGACCACTCTCCCCGTTGCCCAATTCAGCCGCGGCGACTTCTCCCTCTGGTCGGTATTGAAGAACTGCGTCGGCAAGGAGCTGTCCAAGATCACCATGCCGGTGGTGTTCAACGAGCCGCTCTCCTTCCTGCAGCGGATGCTCGAGTACTTGGAGTACGCGCATCTGCTGCGGATGGCCTCGGAGCAGACAGACCCCGTCGCTAGAATGGAGCACATCGCCGGTCAGTACTTATTTATCCTCGAACAAATGGTAGAAGGAACAACGAGGGTTAGTCACAAATTTGAAGTTGTTACGTAAGTATAGGATAGATGACAGGGCATAGCAAGCCACAACACAGCAGTTAGTTGCCACTTTACTACTACGTAATCATCTGATTCTAATCTACATTCACTGCTGGGATCGCATTCCCTTTTCGCGTCGTTTTCTACAATTCTAAATGTGATGCGTGTACTTATGTTAACAGCATTTGCCGTGAGTGCCCTGGCGTCAAACTGGGAGCGGCTCGGGAAACCCTTCAACCCTCTTCTAGGAGAGACATACGAACTCGAAAGACCAGAGTTCAGGGCCGTCTGTGAGCAGGTAGGCAAATAAATTATAAACAGGTTACAGTGTTACTACTTTATATAAGATGGAATTAAATATATTTAAAAATGAAAACTCTTCAGCCAAAATCATTGATATAAAGATTATCTTGACTTGATTATATTAACTTAAATTCATAATTTTATTTACGTCGTGGACAGTATGCCTCCTATACACCTCTCCATCCATCCCCGCGTCTATGAACTGTTGGATTGATCTGATTAGAGGATTGTTTTTTCGGCTTGCAATTCTGTTATTGCAGTTCATCGTATGATTTTTGGTTATTAATTTTGTATCAATTAAATTCAAGGTATCCCATCATCCGCCAGTGTCAGCTTTTCACGCAGACAGTCCGCATTTCGTCTTCCATGGCTCGGTCCACCCCAAACTGAAGTTCTGCGGTAAAAGCGTGGAGATTCAACCCAAAGGGCACGTCACTGTCGAGTTGCCGCGGTAAGTTATTTTATAGCACACAACATTAGTATATTCATTTAGGTGAAACTTCTACGGTGAAAACCTATGAAAATTTGTGAATGCCAGAAAACGGTATGACAAAATTATCAATGCCAGATACTTCTTTTGACATAGTTTCTCTTTCTTGAAACTTACATTTCAATTATATTTCATAATTGTGTACTTTGATATATTATTAGAAAAAAAATTGTAAGAAACAATAATGGTAAGCCCTACTGGCATGATAGGGACTGTTCGAGTTTCTTTCGGCATTTCTTCTCAGCAGTGGTCGTTCCGAAATGCCAGTAGTTTGTATCTTTAATATGAAAAATAACGTGATAATGTGTTAAGGTCTAATTTCTTAACAAATAATTTTAATTTTAATTTTTAATTTTAAAAAAATGTTGTCTCAACATTATGCGGTATCATTCAGTTTGTGACTATTTACTTAGTGGGTGCATGGGACTATTTACATGTGGATAATGGTCTGAGAATTTAATGTAATTGTTCTCTTGTAGATGGGGAGAAGCCTACACCTGGACCAATGTAAACTGCTGCGTGCACAATGTGATCGTGGGCAAACTCTGGATCGAGCAGTACGGCAACATGGAGGTGGTCTGCCACGGAGGGTCTGGTCTTCGAGCAAACCTGTCCTTCAAACCCGCTGGCTTTAATAACAGGGACCTGCACAGGGTCGATGGATTTATTCTAGATTCTCAGTAAGTATTGTTTTTTTTTAATAGGTCGGCAAACGAGCTAGCACGATCTCCTGATGGTGTGTGACAACTGCTGCTCTGGAAGATCTGCAATTTCCCTGGCATCATAGGAACGTCGCCGGCCTTTCAAGTCATAGACTCATTTCTTGAACACAGAATATGACGTAATCTACCCTTATGTCCAGCTTACCCAATAGCCTGCAATAAGGCTGACCTGTTCGATGCTAGTGGTTACGCATAGCGTATCTGAGGAGGTAGCAACATTCTTATTTTTTTCCTCCTTTGCTTTTATACCAATTTATTTGGCGTTAGCTCTCCTATTCTATTAATTCTGCATCACGCTGTATGGCTGTGGGTGGTCACTTCATCTGAACTTGCAGCTTTGGTAGAGGAATCCACATTAAACCATTTTATTAAGTCGCTATTATTCTACTCTGTTATCAGTTCAGAGTGGTATATGTAAAAGTAAGAGCCTCTAAGAAGAGTAAGAGTCTTTAAATAATTAAAGACTTTTGCCATATCTATCAGAAGCTTAACATTATTAGATAAATTAGTGCAGTATTTTGACGTATTTCTTTGTCCATGACCAGTAAGAAGAAGATACGCTTCCTGTACGGAAAATGGACTGAGTACATCAAGTGCTGCAGCGCCGGCGCGTACGAGCAATGGGCCAAGGAGCGCGGCGAGGAAGCCTCACAGCAGACCCCCTCGCATACTCCGAAGAAGGTGCTCGCCAAACTGAACAGCTTCAAGGTTGGCGCGTTGAGGTCCATGTCTGTTCAAGATGTAAGTACCGATTTTATCAGAACATGCTGGATGGGAAAAGTATACTGCTGTTTTATAAGATACAAACTACAAGATTGAAGTGTATTTGGATATTATCAACATCGGTATTCATAATTTTATCTTAATAATAATGGAGTAAAATATTGTGTTTAGCCGGAAGAACCAGACAATTCTGACGAAGTTCCAAAGCCAGATGAGTCATTCAACATCGATATCCCTAACTCAGTTACATTATGGGAAGCTCGACGGAGGCCAAGCAGTAGCGCTCAGGTATGTTTATATACGTGTACCTATTGCCTATGACTGTCATCCTAGCTGTTGATTACTTTTGATGTGACCTTTTTAATTACGATATATTTCAAGAAGATTTTTAACGCTTTCAGTATTACCAATTCACGGAATTCGCCATGTCACTGAACGAGTTGGAACGCGACATGAAGGGACAACTATGTCCGACCGACAGTAGACTCCGACCGGACGTGCGTCTCCTGGAGCAGGGAGACATAGACGGGGCTGCTGCTGAGAAGACGAGACTTGAGGAGAAGCAGCGCACTGCAAGGAAACATTTGAAGAAGACCTCAGATCCATGGCAACCGAGGTAAGATGATAGAATATCAGAACAAGTCGATGGGTAACTGAAATTGGGCGAACGTACGTACGTATGAACTTCTAAAGCATAGGTGGTGAGAAGCTAACGTTTGAGGAGAAGTATCGCACGGCAAGGAAACTCTTGAAGAAGACCACAGATACGTGGCGGCCAAGGTATGATTATAGAAACAATAGAACTGTATATAGACTGTGGGTAGCTGGAATAGGACGTGTGTTTTCTAGAGTAGGGCGACATAGATGGCACTGTTGCAGAAAAGCGAGACTTTAGGAGAAACTGCATCAAATGGCAAGGAAATTTTTGATGAATATAAATATAAATATGTTAGGACGAATCACACAGATTGAATTAGCCCCAAAGTAAGTTCGAGACTTGTGTTATGGGATACTAACTCAACGATACTATATTTTATAACAAATACATATACTCGTATAGATAAACATCCAAGACCCGGGCCAATCAGAAAAAGATCATTTTTTCATCATGACCCGACCGGGATCGAACCCGGGACCTGTCGGTTCAGTGGCATGGACTTTGCCACTGCGCCACTGAGGTCGTCTATGAAGACTACCTCTACCTCTCTATCTGCCTCTAGCGGGTAGTTTTTACCCCGGAATTCCCACAAGAGCGATGCCCCGGGGTGCAGCTAGTGACAGTATAAATTATGTCTATTCATAACAATAAAAAAATCCTTCCAGATGGTTCAGTCAAGGCACAAACCCGTACACGAAGCAAGAGGACTGGCTGTACAACGGCGGTTACTGGGACCGCAACTACCAACACCTCAAAGATATCGATATATTTTAATTCATACTTATTTAAACATGATAGTGTTAGTGCAATGAAATATACATTAAAAGTGATAGACGTTTTAATAGTTGTTTAATATTAGTGTAATGTGATGAACTTCAAAACGAAAGACATATTGATAGTTGTAAAAAATAAGTACCTATTAGTGATGAACTATAAACAGAAAGACAAATTTAAAAAGACATTAAAACGTAGAGGTATAGTGTGGTGAACTTCAAAAGAAAAGACATTCTAATTAGTTGTTTAATATTAGTGTATTGTGACGAAGTTTAAACCGAAAGACAAATTATTTAATCGTGTTAATACACTTAGTGTGATGAACTTGAAAACTAAAAAAAATATGTGTTAGTATAGTGTGATGAAATGAAAACAAAAAAAGGCATTTTAATAGTTGTTTCAAAAAAGTGTAGTGTAATGGACATTAAAAATTAAAGACAATTTAATTACTTACCTAATACTTATTTAAAAGCGTAACTATTTAAATCCTTGTGTACTTTAAAAGCAATGACTCGACGTAATATTGTACAACTCACAGTTGGATATTTTAGATAATAGATAAAAAGTGAATAGTGATATAAAACAAATTGTTCTTATATTTATTGGTTATATATTTGTATTCTCATCATAGCATACATTTCAATTTTCAGGTGGTGAGTGATGACAGAAGATAATCTTGTGTTGTAATATAGTAGCGCTTCACAGCTACTGATATAGGTACCTACAATTTATAAAAGTTGTATGTATATAGCATCACTGTAAGTCTCAATGAATATCGGTAAGGTTTTAGGCGTCAATAGGCTGCGTGGTGACGATCGGGTGGGTTGCATGTAGCTATCGTCAAGTAATCTATGCTCGTCTAACAACTATGGATGATGCTGACATCATCCATAGTTGTTAGACGAGCATAGATTACTTATTACCATTATACTTCATCTGAATGAAGTAGCATGCAGCCACCGGGCTAAGACGCTTCCAAAGATCGCAGTTCGAATGTATAAATTCGAAATTTGACTGTAAATGTATCGTTGTGTGGGATAAAATCATCGGCGTGATTTAGATTTCCGGGGAAACAAATTATATTTAAGTAGTATTTAAGTTAAGGAAAAAAATGTGTACATATAAAATTTGTCCAGAAGCGGTCCCACAATTTTAGATGTAATCTCGACATGTAGACATTATAAATAAATATATAAGTATATTAGCTACATGTCGAACAATAACTTTGCCAAAGGCAATCATTTTAATGAATACATATTTATTATTTAGGATATAATCAATTTAGGATAAGCAAATGAAGTTATTTCAGTAATTTATTTTAATGATCTATGTTTCATAAATAATTTATTAATTTAAAAAAAATCCTTATTTGTGTAACGGTTATCTCTTTCGGAACGTCTTCACAAAAATACTCTCGTGTGTGTAGTCAAAATATTTCACCTAAAATACTTCTGTTTATTTAGTCAATTTAGAGTCTTACCCAATTATTTATAAAAAAGTTCAAGCATACTTTAAGCTAAAGTGTATTTTGTCTCGCTCTTTCATTGTCAAATATGCGATATAGACAAAACATAGAGCTAAGGTACTTATGTTTGTTTTCTCACTATCGTACTTTACAATATTTATCATTGACAGAACGTGACAAAACACATTATAGTTTAAAGTATGTATAAAAAGTAGGTATTATATTTTTCGTGAATAGGGTAAGGGTAAGCTTCCAATAATCGTTTTTATAATTGGTTATAATTTATTACAAAAATAATGATTACCTATAAGATGTGTACATAATATTCGCTATAATACGCGATATTGAAACTCATCATTATAGGATAAGGGGATGAGATACTTCAATATTAAAGATTGATTTTTTGAACACTGGCTAACACAATATGAGTACCTACATTTAAAACCGATATAGAAGTAAAAAAATAAATAAAAAAATTAAGAAATCCCCGACGGGTTGCGGCCATCGTTTGCTAGAAAAGAGCTGACAGTTTCCAAACGGCTTAACATACATTTTGCAAACATACCTAAGAACACCATTGATTATATTTCCAATACAAGAAACTAAATCGAAATCGGTTTAACCGTGCTGCTACGATGCCACGGACATACAAATAGAGACACGTTAAACTTAAACTCCCATCCTTCTGTTAAAAACAAATCGAGAAATAAAAACTTGACTTTCCGTATTACGATAATTTTGTTTGGAAAAACATTTTGCTAGTGTCCAAAAATCATCTATAGGTATTGTAAGTAAATTAAATATTATGTAAAATGTTCAAGTATACTTCAAGCTAAAATGTTTTGTCACTATCGCAATAGACAGAAAGAGATAAAAAATATTTTAGCTTAAAGTACGCCTTAACTGTTTTTATGAATAATTGTAAGAATAATAAAGCTTTTGAAGCTTTTTATAATAATACAAATTTATTTTATATATGGCAATGTAATTATAAACAAGAGGCGCATAATGAGTAATTAAATTAGATTTGTTAATATTAGGTATTAATATTATATGTAATGATTAGTTGTCATTACGAGTTAATTATACATTATGATATTTGAAGTCAACTGTGGTGTTAATCGTCGAAATTTATATTTTATTCATGATGTACTGTGTGTGTTTGAGTGTGTTTAAAAAACACCAGTGCCAATCTAACCAGGTAACGTTTAGTGAAGTGTGTACGACTCAACTACCACCCGATAACTACAACTCGACTACTTACCACCAGATGTCGGTAAGTAGTCGTAAAGTTACGTCAGATGCCTTTCGGCGAATTGAATAAATTCTGACACTGGTGTTGGCGAAAACACACTCGAGGTTAGAAAATAAAAAAGTTAAATTCAATAAGGTTGGCCATAAAGTGCATTGACACCTGCGTACTATGTTTTCCCAATTTAAAAAACTACAGTTTCGGAATATATGTAAATGTATCGCAAAATTGTGTAAACACGGTAACTTGGTATAGGGAAATCGTCCAACATTTATTTAAAAGTACACGATATTAATTCTATCTTCCTGTGTTGGTTTGTTACTCTTTACGTTTTAACCACTGTAGTCTTGGCCTTTCCACATTAGGATCGGGTTGTGGTTCCATTTTAAACAAAAAATTAACAAAGAAAACAAATTTCAAATATATGTGTGGCTGTCAAACAAAATGGCAGCCGAATGTTGTCAATATCTGTCATCGGTTAGTGGGAGCAATGAACTTTATGGCCATTCTACATGAACAATACTTTAGATTATATTTAGATACATATCAGTGCGGAAAATTAATACTGTTATTGAAATCATACTATCAATTATTTACTGCTTCAAAACTTATAAATTAAAATATAAATACCGGCAAAATAATTGTATTACACTATATTGTATTAGGTAGAAGTATTTAGGTTTAATTAGTGAGAATAATTAATAATATCTAGATTAGTTGTAAAGCTTGGTCTACACGAGTAGAGTAAACGATAAAGTTAACTATTAGCGTACTACCAACACTTCAGTAAGTACCAAATCCAATTAGATACTTTAGCAGTTTTAACACAATAATTTTTGACACGTGAATTTATTTTTTCAGTGTAGTGGTACCTACTCTATTATTTTAACTACACGATAGCTCTGGCAGAACATTCCACAATGATATCCAAATAAACCACAAAGGCATTTCTAACTTGCCCATATTATCTGCCTATTTAATATTCAACATATTTTTTTATATATAATTGAATGTGCGATCACTTATTGACATCAAAAATATCTCTATGATGTGATCAGACTGACGGCAGCTTCAGTAACCACTACGCCATCGAGGTAATCATATTTTTTTTAAATCTGTTCGAATACTATTTATTTTTTTCACAGTTAGGCCTTCTTGAAATTAATATAATCTGCATATTTTTGTATTACACAACTTACCAACACTGATCACAGGTCAACCTAGTAGGTAGGAAAGTTTAGTACCTTAGTACTATACCGTATACTGTGCTCGTGTAAACGGGGCTTGAATTATCTTCGGCCCACAGGGCCGGAGATGGACGGCGCAATGAAAACAATAATCAGTAGTAGTTTATGATTAATAAATAAACAAATAATATATTATTGTAATATTAGAAGGCTTGCCCGATGTTATAAAAAGCTTAATTTGTGATAAAGTAGTTTGTGTTTAGACACGTTAATGAAAAATTATGTCTTCGTTTTTGTTAGCGGTTCATGTACTTGTCCTAATATGGGCCCGGCCCTATGCTCCACCGTGCACCGTTGCGTGGTCGCAGTGAGTTGCCGCTCTTGCCTCATATTAGAAAAAGCGTATTAATATGTGATATATCTATGCGTATAGAAGGTGTAGTAGTATAAGTATATTTATGAAAGATTATCTCATTTTATTAACGTTTCGAATACCTATATACTTGTCCAATTATGGGCTCGGTCCCATTGTTCCTTTTTGCTCAGTTGCGTTAACGCAACGAGTGGCCTTTGCGTTGACGCGGCGAGTTGCCGCTGCGTTGTGCTCCGTTGTGCAACATACGTTTTGACATAACAGTTTGACGTTAGTTGAAATTCCGTATAATTAATTACCCGTCGACGGAGCCCAATGCAGGATTTGTATATACATGACGTAGGTACTTGTCTAATTGTTCATATAATATGTAGGTCGCTAGATGGCGAAAATGAGACATGTACGTTAAATAAAGGCTTTTTATGTATAGTATATCTTAAGTACCTAGTAGATTTACCTTAACTGAAATAACGTGTGACGTGTAATTGTATTTTTAACATTCGCGAATACATAACTACGAATATAACTAACTAACGTGACTCGAGGTTTCCTTCGTTTTAATATTAGGTTCGTGTTAAGTCCCTATATATATATATACGTAGCCCCTATATATACGTAGCATTGTATGGAATTGTATGAGACGTGGCACACTGGCCGCGATGCGTGCGCGTATAATTCAACCATGTTTACATAAACTTGCTGCTAAATTATATCACTCTCTTCCCTATACGATTCCTCATATAGAGAATTCCGAGTAGGATTGACGTAGGGCCGGCGGCATGTCGTAAACTCATTGTAGCATTGAATGGACAAAATTAAGATTTAAGTAGTATATAAGTGTTGCCACTAGATGGCGGTAGGAAGTCGTGTCAGATGCCTTAGGCGATGTGTATAATTTCTGACGTCTTAATCTGTAATGGAAAACCACTAAAAGTCGTGTTTCATTCCACATTAGAAATAGCGCAACGTATATGACGTATAATTAGTAGTAAGGTCTCTATATGCTTGCTGCAGTCAATATTATTACCTTAGTATTATAATAATTATTATAATCGTCGAATATACTTACATAATGTAAACCTATATTTATGTATAACGACTATATACTTGCATTGATAATTAAATAAATAGATGAAAAAAAAAATATGTCTTTTATTTCGAACACTCTGTATAATTTACGCCCGACGCATTAAGAGGGGTGTTATAAGTGTGTCTGCCTCTGTGTACGTGGCACCGTAGCTCATCAACGGGTGCAGTTTATTTTTATTTGGTAGCTAATTTTTACGCGATGGTTCTTAGATATGTTTGTTTAAAATCGGTTCGGCCGTTCAAAAGTTGTTGCGAAATGAATCGCTATATCCTATATCAGTCGCAGTTGCGCAGTCTCCCACGGAACTGGGCAACAGTGACTAGTATGGATGTTTTGTGTATTATTAAGTAAATATAAATTAATAAATTATGACAAATCACACAGATTGAGCTAGCCCCGAAAGTAAGTTCTAGACTTGTGTTATGGGATACTAACTCGACGATACTATACATATATAGATAAACATCCAAGACTCGGGCCAATCAGAAAAAGATAATTTTCCATCATAACCCGACCGGGGATCGAACCCGGGACCTCTCGGTTCAGAGGCAAGCACTTTACCACTGCGCCACCGAGGTCGTCAATTATTTTTTTCTGTGTTTGTATTTACTAAAAATGGACTTGTGGTCTAAATAAAGATTTTTCTTTTATTGGACATGTATAGAAGCCCAGCATTTCAGAATTAGGTTGGCCACCGTATCTGACACCACTCTTAGTCTATGCAGCATTTGAACGTGTT